>NC_133665.1:127309983-127574983 GCF_037893015.1 Macrotis lagotis
AATCCTAAGAATGATATAATTCCATTCTTTTAATAGCAAATCCACCTGTTGATCATTGGACAAGGATATTTCACATTTATGTTGCAATATCTAAATTAATATTTCTATATGCTATAAGAACTGTTCTGTCTCATTTTCTACCATTCCACCAGTGGCATTGTAGAAGTAGAAAGATACAACATAGGGATAAAGTTATCTTATATTTTTTCTTTATTTCATGAATTTCCATTATCAAAGACTTCAGAGTCACTAAATGCTGAACATGAAGTGATCCAAAGAAATCAAACAAATTATTTCTATGATGCCATATAATCCTTTACTTTAAAAATCAATTATTAGTTTACTTGTTTATTTTTCTCGGACTGAGGTTCATCATCTTGCTCAAGCTGAAAATACAATTTTCACTTATAGACCTTCTCCCTATTCTGAAACTTTGACCCACTTCATTCCTAATGTAGGCCATTTCCCCCTTCATCAGTAGCCTGGTTCCCCCCACTCCCAACAGCTTATCATATTGGTACTAGAATTAATGCTGACACTCATTCAGTTTTATCCCTACTTCATTTTAGAATTGCTAATATCAAAATGATCTGCCATCCTTAGCTTCCACTGTAGGCAGGGTTAAAGTACAGCAGAGAGCTTTTTAAAAAAATACAAAAAAGTATTATCACTTTAGGTCAAATATTCTTCCATTACATGTTTCAATAAACAGCAAAACCAAAAAAAAAAAAATAGTGAGCAGACATTGCAGACTAATCATGATCTCCTTGGCTGACTTACTTGGAATCATTTCATGTAATAAGAAGGTTATATTCCAAAAGCATTTTAACTAAGGTTATCAATACCAAGGGTAGTGAGAATCACCTTTACCTAAACCCATTAACTTTGACAAGTTCAAATCTATAAGGGCACACTGCTGAACTGAGAAAGCACCAATAGTTAGTAAATTGACACTGTCTATTGGAGTAATGTATTGACCTCTCCTTGAGCCAACATACTTCTTCACTGAGTGGAAGACTTGGAAATTGGAAGTAAGGACTCCAATTATATCACATCAACTCTCTTAATAGAGAATATCATCATCCACCAAAAGATTTAAATATATTGCAGATTCTGCACTTGTCATAGACACAAACCGAGCACTTAGCACAGTGCTCAAAATCCTGGGAAATTGTCCCTCTCTGGCTCTCTCTCTGTGTCTTTATCTCTATCTGTATGTGTGTGCGTGCGTGTGTGTGTGTGTGTGTGTGTGTGTGTGTGTGTGTGTGTATGTGTGTGTGTCTGTTTCCTCTCTCACTCTCTTTCTCTGTCTCTCTCTCTCTGTCTCTGTCTCTCTCTCTGTGTCTCTATATGATAAGGAAGTATAGAGTCAACCTCCAAGGTCCAAAGTCTTTTGTAATATTTAATAGTCGATTCACTATGACCCTTGGGCATTCTTCCTGTCTTTGAACCCATTTCCACTTGCTAGTGAGGTCTATATCTTCACCCCAGACTTTAGTACATTCATGGTTAGAAAGCCCTTACAACTCCTATCTAATTCTTTATTGTTAATCTGGAACATCCCCTCCGAAAAAAAAATTGTAGGAACTTCCTGATAACAAACAAAAGATTGTTTGAGTCAAAGGAACACCAATTTTTTATCCTCCTAAGATCCTTTGAGCAGTTTTATGGAAAGAACAGCAACAACTAAAAAGCTAAGTGGAATCATTGCCTTCCACCTTAATCCTTTTCTTTCAAATTTTTGCTACACACACACACACACACACACACACACACACACACACACACACACATCAAATGTGTATTCAGCAATAAATAGCCTTTAATCTCCTTCTCCTGCAATTAAGTCATTTGCTGAATAATTATTTTTCTGAAAGGAAAGAGATTACTGTAGAGGAAAGTTGATCTCATTTCCATAATAGAACTTTCTCCATTACTCTGTACCTAGCACAATTTTGTAAAAATCTGTTCCAATAGTCTCAAAGGTGGCTGAAGGAACATCTCAGGTGATTGTCACTTGTCTTGCCTCTGGAACTTCAATGACTCTGGAAGAAATAGTAAGACTAACAACTTTGTGTAACTCTCCCTCATTTAAATCCAATTCATGGGCAAGTCAAGGTATCATACTATGATATCTTTGGTCTTCTTCATACTTAAGGAGAATTTAATATTTAAGGCTACAGATTTAGAACTAGAAAAGATGTCAGAGGTTATTTAAACCTATTCCTTTATATTACATATGAACAACTGAGGAATAGAGCCCTTAAGTGACTTGCCCAAGGTCACATAGATAGTAAATAATAGATGTAGAATTTGAATCAAAGTCCTCTGATTAATTGTTGCTTACATTCTTTCCCAAAGAAAACCATGGCATCAGGGATACGATACCATGACATGTGAGTTAATTGGACTTGTTACACTAAGTGTTACTCTATTACATCCATGAATAATTCATTGGCAATCAGTGCATGATAAAACTGAGATACCTTTATACATATCCTAGCAAATAAATAGAGTCAAAAGTTCCGTTTGAGAGAGTTTTCCCATGCTTTGACTTTAAGGTTAAAAGTGAACATAAAACAAGTAGGGATACATGTCTCAGATTCATACAAGTATTTTCCTTTTCTTGAACTTGTTTTAAGTCATCTTTCTTTGCAGTCTATGAAGTTAATATGGTTTTTAGAGTTAGAAACAATGCACAAAAGATTGAACAATTCAGGCTAATATATTTGGGTTCTATCATCCCTTGGTATGGAATGTATCTCAATTATTCACCCTTAAACACTCCTTGAGGGTAAAACAACATACATACGGATGAGTGAAAAGCTCCATAAACTTTATCACAGGACTTGAATTTGAATGTTAACTCTGTCATTTACTTCTTATGTGACAATGAAAAATAACTGGAAGTTTCTCAAACTTTGTGAGGATCCCTTTATATTCCTTAAAACTGAGGAGCCCAAAGAACTTTTGTTTATATGGGTGATATCTATAGATAGATACTATTCTAGAAGCTAAAACTGGGACATTTTAAAACTATTACTTCATTGAAAATAACAATAATAAACCCATTACATGTTGACACAACATTTTTATCCAAAAAAATGTTTTCCATCAAATCTGACCTCAGACACTTAATAATTACCTAACTGTGTGACCTTGGTAAAGTCACTTAGCCCCATTGCAAAAAAAATCAAAAACTCCCCCAAAAATGTTTTCCAAAATAACAAAATTAGAGAGAAAAGTAACATTGTTTTATACTTTTGCTAATGTCTTTAATGTCAGGCTTAGAAAAAGACAGTTGGATTTTCAAAACTCCTGAATTCAATCTGCTGTGATATGCTGTTTTGGTTGAAGTATATGAAGAAAATCTGTGTCTTCAGTGTAATTCTAAATAAAGAATATTTTAATAGCCTTTTCAGTATTCTCAATAGATTGAGATACTCAATAGTATCTCAATTGAGATACTACATCAAAACTGGTTAAGTAGTTGTTGCAAAGTGTAGTATAAACCTCTATCAATGACCTTTTCATACTCTATATATTAAAATCCTTTCATCTATCTTGCACTTTGAATGAATCTTTTATCATGCATAGTATTTTTAACATAATTTATTGTTCAATCAAAAAATATAGGTTCACTGAGTTAGCTGATCTTCCTAATTTTTATATATTTCATTATGCAATATTCTTTTTAAAAAATCACATCCATTCATATCACTACAAATCTCATAAGAAGTGCTTAAGAAATGGGAATCTATTAAATCCTTGTGGAAGATACCAGATTTCCAAAATTCTCATTTTTATTTGAAATTTTGAATTTTATTATAGGCAACAAATATAGCTGTTTCCCTTTGAGGTGACAAGCTCACTTCATTTTTGAAAATATGTCTCAAGTCAGAATAACCATACTTTGTCAGTTAGTGTTTCAAGCAAAAATGGTGTTTTATGAAAAAAGCATCTAGTTCAGCAAACAACTCAATCTCCCAAGAATTTTTTCCCTTGAGGTAGCCATCATATCTCAATATGCAGCAAAAGAGCTTTATGAGTGCCTCCCATTTCATCACACAGAATACTAAGAAGACAGGTACTCAAGGGTCAAGATTTAATAATAATAATCATTTTTTTTTTACTGCTTCATCAAGGACATTCTTAAGTGAGCTGGCATTTCTTCCACTGTGAAGCAGTGAAGAATTCACTGACTATTAACACAGCTTGAAATCACTTTCTTGATTCCTGCTAAGGTACAGTTTTACCCACCTTTGTTTTTGTACCATCATTGCAAATGTCAACACAGTTGTTTCTGGCTAACCCATGATATTCAGAAATTATTCCAACACTTTGATTATTTCAGCGGCACTTTTGTTTGTGGTCAAATGTTCACATAAGAGAAGATAGTCTTTGTTATTAGTTGATGCTCATAACCACACAGATATAAGAAAAAAAATGAGTCTAACCACATTTGTACATTTATCCATATGTAAGGCATATAATCATGCAGATGAGATATTTACTGTTTACTTCATTTTTGCAGTAAAAATTTAATTTATGGGTTTTATAATCTTTGGAAGATTCCCTTCTGTACTTGTGAGAGAATGGAGGAGGGTGAAAGACAAATAATACTTATTATAATGAAAAAAGTTTCAACCTTATATATCCCATATGGGTAAGTGGATTTGACATCAAAAACTCCTGAACTCAATGATTCTTGAGTTCATTGATCTATATTCATAAAATCTGATGAACATAGAAGTTGAGTGCTTGGTGTTCCAAATATTCCTTTGAATAGCTAGTTCTAGGACTGTGATAGGTGACAGATAACAAGGACAAAATGCAGTCAGATAATATCTAATTTAGTATTCTCCATTTCCCCATGCCAAAGTGCACTGTATATAGTAAGTACTTAATGTTTATTTGAATTTGAAATTAAAATCATAGGAAAAGCAAGGAAAGGATTGAAATGAAAAGTAAATATGAAAAGGAAAGGGTCAGGCCTAACAGGAAACAAAGAGCAGACAATAGACCCACAAGCCCCAAACCAAACAAGCAGTCGAAAATTGAGGAATGTTCCTAACATAGAAATCAATAGAATGGATGGACTGAAACTATGGGAAGCAGTCAGAAATCACAGAATTGTAGATTTAAAGTTGGAAGTGAATATAATTTCTATCTAGTCCCAACTTCTCATTTTACAAATGTGCAAACTGAAACTCAGAAAGCCTCATTGACTTATCATGGGTCACACAAGTGATGTTTCAAAGTCAGAATTTGAACCCATGACCCAACTGTAGATCCGATGACTACATCATGTATATTGAGTGAATCTGAGTCAGAATTCAAAGCAAAGTAGAAATCAAACCAGTCAGTCAGTGAACATCTTAGAATCTCCACAATGTTTCAATCTCACCATTCTATCATCTAACCAATTGCCAAGTCTTGACAATTTACCTTTTTGAAAACCTCTTACATTTATCTTTTCTCCACTCCCATAGCTACCACCTAGTTCAGGTCTTCATCACCTCTCACCTCAACTATTGCAATAGGCTTCCTAATTGGTCTCACTGCAACTAGTCTTTCCCACCTCTAAACCATCAGCTCTTCAGCAATCAAATGGATAAGAATAAAGCAAAGGTTTGACCATGTGAACTCTTAGTAACAGAATTTTCAGTGACTCCCTGTTGCTCCAGGATCCATAGAGAGACTAAGGTTTTACACTAGCAATAAAATAGCACTAACTAGTCAGACTTTGCTACTGACATGTGCATAACAAATGTGAGATTGTGTGGTGAACACTGACCTTGATTCCTTATTTTCCTTTTGTTCTGGCTCAAATTTATTTGTAACTAAACCCAGAGAGGATTTGAAGGTAGTTATTGATGTGTATTAAATAGTAATCTCTGACTCAGATTTAGAGGGTCACTGCACTCCAAAGTGTGGTAGCCATGACTTAAATAAATGTCAGTTTTCCCTTTATGGGGACAGGTAGGGGATAATGCTGGATCTAAAATCAGGAAGACTGGAGTTCAAATCTGACATCAGATATTTGCTAGTTGTGTAACCTTGGGTAAGTCACTTAACCCTGCTTGCCTCAGTTTCCTCATCTGTAAAATGAACTAGAGAAGGAAATAACAAACCATTCCAGTACCTTTGCCAAGAAAACTCCAAGTAGAATCACAGAGAATAAACTCAACAAAGAAAAATAAAGAGAAACCACCACCAGACCATAGGAAAGGGTTCACCCAAAAGCATCCTCCAGTCAATATGTAGGCTTTCTCTCCATTGTGAACCTTGCACATATGTTCAACCTCTTCACTTCAACTAACTTCACTTCACTATCTAGATTTGTAGAAAAATAGTGGGAGTGTTCTGTTGCAAATCTTAAGCTATTTAACTTAACTAATCATTAACTACTCATGTCTCTGACTAAAGGAAAAGCAAAAACATCAGCTAAGGTTTGGAAGGTATCATTTTGAAGAAGAAAGACTCACTGAGTATGTTAAACCTAAGGCAACTATTCGGGAGGTTCAACATACCACAATTGTGGTTCCAGTCTCTTTTCAATCTAATTACTGCTGTAATTGGGTATTTGTGATTACTGTTGTAATTATAGATGCTATTCTTCTTTATGCTCTCCTTACTCTAGAGAAACTGGGATTTTTGTTCTTCCTCATATATGCCTTTCCTCTCCTGCCTTCATTTCTTTGTATGAGTTATCCCCATTGCTTGGAATGCTTTCCCTCCTTACCTCCATTTCTTGGGACCCTACCTCCCTTTCAGATGGACTGAAATTATATATTCAATTTGCCTAGTTAAATGTTTTAATAAAATATAGACTTCCTAAGGACATTTTTGTCTCATTTTACTATGTATATTACCAGAGGCTAGCACAAAATCTGACCCATAGCAGATGTTTATTAAATGCTCATTGGTTAATTGCAAAGTTTCTAGAAAGCAAAAGGAGACCAGGAAGAAATTCAGGAATGAGAAACTTAGAAATTAAAGAAGAGCACAAAGTAGAGTATCAGAAGCCTAGAAGGTGACTATTAGGAAGAGGAATTAGGACTATCTGTAAGAAGACCAAGACCAAAAGTCAAGAATCCAGAGAAAGGATTTATGCAGCAGAGGTTAGACCCATTAGCAAGGAACTATCATCAGAGGGGCAAATTGCCACAGCCAAAAAGTCTCTTGGAAGCTTGCTGTTGATAGGAGAGTCAACTCAAGGGCATAACTAGGGGAAGGTCAGAGTGGATAAGTACCTGGAGAGAGGAAGGAATCTGCAAGCAGTAATGAAGGCAGGTCACCAACCCATTTGATCAATTAACTTCTCACTTGATAATCTAATGTTTCATAGTCATCTTTTCATAAAAAGAGAAAGTTTATAGTTGGGTAGTAGAGGGAGGGAGGGAAGGGAGAGGGAATGGAAGCCAGGTTTTAAAGATTAGCTGCAGGCTAGTTTCGTGGTTTGTAAAAACTATTCTATTTAATGAGTTTGGATCTCTGGGACAGAAATCCATTGCAGCTGCAGTCCAAAGAGTGTTTAGAGTTATTTGCATAATTATAGAAGCAGACTTGTAGGTGGTTTACAACATGGAGAACAATTCCACTTCTCATGCTTATTTCTATCAATCTTCATAATCTATACCCTTCATAAGGAAACTATATAAATTGCCTCATTGTACCCAAAAGATGCTGTGAAGGGGATATTTATCAACTGCTCTTGCTACTTGGGTTGCAAAGCTGAGCATGATACTGTTGCAAGGCATCCCTTCTGCAGAAGTAAGCTGACTGTTCATGAATTATATCCACCAGTTCTTTTATTCTAGGCAACAATTACACATCTGCTGATTAGCTAACTTAGCTTTAACCAAAAGACTGAGACATATAACATTTTCTTACATTTCCCTTTTTAATCAAAATGATTTTGTCTTCACAGTATAGTTGATTGTCCTCATATGCATACCATTATTTAAAGCCAGTCAAGTATTTATTAAGCTCCTACTATGTTCCTATGTGTTAACCATTTGGAAGTCTGATGTGGCTGAAAATATGGAAACAACTATGTACAAATAGGACATATACAGGATAGATTTGAGACTAAGGGAATCAGAAGAAGTTTCTTGCAAAAGCTAAGATTTTAGCTGGGACTTGAAGGAAATCAAGGAATCATGGAATGGTAGAACCTGAAAGAACCAAGAGGACATGTAAATCTGGCCAGTCATTAGACAGATGAAGGCACTGGAGACTCACCAAGGTCATTCTACTATCAAACAGCAGAGACAGGAGAACTTGAGCTTCCTAACTCAGTTTGGTGTTCTTGTCAGTGTAGTACACTCCCTTCTCATCTCCCATGATCCTTCATAAGGGAGATGTTACCCCAGAAAGAAATCAGTAACAAAACTTCAACACTGAATAGTAAGAGTCCACCACACTTAATAGGGAATGCTCCATTTTCTATCAGCAGTTCTGCTTGCTTTTGTCCCACCTAAATTAAGCTTATCACTTGAAATCTCAACATTATCAGATTGATGGTATCAAATTTAAATACTCAGATTTATCCCTGATTCACCAAACAACATACCTATTTCACCCCCTAAGCTTACTCTCCACTATGATTGGAAGACTGATCACTAAATGCTTCCCAAAACTTTCCTCTATAATGGACTGGGATCTGAATTTCCATTTTTTTAGCAACAGCATTACTTGGTTTAGACTCAATAGAGCATTTCCCCCCACATCCTTGATTGCATAAATGTGAAGAAAACTAAGATTATAATGTTGTTGTTTAGATGCAGTTAGGTGGTTCAGTGGATAGGGTGCTGCCCTGGACCCAGAAAAGTTCATCTTTCTGAGTTCAAGTCTGGCCTCAGGCACATACCATTTGCACAACTTTGAACAAGATACTTTAGCCTGTTTGCCTTTGTTTTCTTATCTATCAAACAATACAGAAAATTAAAAGGCAAACCATTCCAGTATCTTTGCCTAGAAAACCTCAAGTGGGCACACAATACATTAATTGATATATACACACATATAGAAATAAATATATGAATACATATATGTAAATATGTGTATATACCACTGTTAATTTTTCAATACACAACACATCCATGATTTTATTGTAGCACATACAAGCCTCATCACAATCTTGTGAAATAGATAAGGTATTGCAGGAATCATCCCTTCTAAACTCGTCACTATGCTGCTAACTCAAGTTTTGATTCCACCTTACTCAACCTCTTCTCTCCTCTGATTGGAGGACTGGAGGGTAGTGCACCAACTCCCCATGCTATATCTCACTATACTTTGTATCAATTTGTCTACCTGTCTTCAACATCATGCATTAAGATGCACCTGGGCCAGGTAATGCCTCCTATGCATTCCCACCCTGCCTTCCTACTATCTCCATTAAATTAGAAAACGTCTTATGGGCAGGGACTATCCTTTTATTAACCATCCTCACAGTTCCTGCCCATAATAGGCAAATTTTATTGGATTTGCTGTATTGGATCATAGCCATTTTACAATTTAAAAAAAAAGCTTCAGAAAAGATAAGTGAATATGTGTCAGAGGGAAAATTTGAACGTAGTCTTCTTGACTCAAAGTCTGGCAATTCTGGTTAAAGAAAACCTTAATCACTAAGTTCAACCTTCTCATTTTTCAGATGAAGGAACTGAAATCCAATGAGATATTGTTCACTCAAGGATAGATGGTGAGAAGAGCTAAGATTTGAATATCTCCCATCCAGAGTGCTTACTTCTTACATTGCATTCTCAGCCACAATTTGAAATCCTTCTCTCCTCCCCCAGTACAAGGTGGTCCCTGCCTTATTTAAAGTACAGGAACTACTTAAATGGGAAATTTTTACTTACTTTCATAGTTGCTACATTTTTAGAAGCCTAAAGCTATGAAAAAAAAATAATGGGAAAGCATGTTAGAAAAGAAAGTTGGATTTAGAGGCATCAAGCTAACCTGAATTCTTCCTAGTCCAGTTTAAAGCTTTTTATCTTATTGTGATCTCAATGAAGGTAGAGAACATTATGTTCCTAATCTCATCACTCTTTTCCTAATCTCTCCAACAGCTGATCCTTTCCAGTTCTAACCCTAGTAACCTTCAAAGGCTCTTGGATTGCATTCTATGCCTCTGTGGTTCTGGAGCAATGACTATCAAGCAGAGTGAAAAGCAGATTCTGCAATGCTGATCTCATAAACTTTTGCTCTCTGTACTAATTATGAGCTACAGGAGTAAAAATCATCAGATGATCTTGAACAGTTGTCAGCACTTTGCTTTTCCTATCAAAGCCCCATGAAAAGAGCTCAGAATGATTCACAATCTTGAATCATAGCTCTCAAAGAAGATGGATGGCATTGCTGAAGAATAGACACAAATAATGTACCAGCTTTCATTGGTTGCTATTAGTCATGGTGTCATCTGAGTCATTGACTGTCACTGTTTCCTGCATCTACAACCCTTGACATCATTCCATTGGGAAAGGAATGGAAATTTCTACAGGCTATCAATTTTTAATAGGATTACCAATACCTCATCTTGATCAAAAGAATCAGTAGCTTCTTTTAAATCCACAAGTGGAACAAAAAAATTAGTGATTTTTTCTTTTGTCCATTAAATTTATTTGAGAGAATAACATATCTTGACATTTCAAAAAGGCCAAAAATCATCTGACTTTGAGACAAAATTTTTGTATTTATGAAACTTATAATTAATCAATTGAGAATGATCAAAATCAATAATCTCTTCTGAATTGTACATTCTTCCAGGCTAGGTCTTTTTGTATACTTTGTGCTTTTATTCTCAGATTCTAGTGTTCATGACACATCATAGATACTTAATATTTATTTATTATATTTCCCCTCTAGCTAATTAGAGCAGTTTGCCTCAAAGTTTAACACAGCATGACTTGTATAATTGTCAGATGTCTGAAATCAAGTGGACACTATCCTTGTTTACTATAAGCTAAAAAGGTTGCATTACTTGCTAGGCATTTGACTAGTCTTCTCTGATTCTTCATCAAGACATGAAGGCAATCTTGGGTCTTTGCCAGTAGAAGACAAGCTCCAGCTGATGCTACCAAGCAAGAAGAACCTGAAGAATGGGTCCAGTGATGGAACAGGTGCTTACCATCAAGAAACTAGCTAAACTAAATTCAGAGAAGGTCATCACCAGAATATTCCTGCTTAGTTATTTCAACCACAGGAAGTCTTGAAAGACAAATTTGAGGGAACAAGGTCTGTACATGTAGAGCAAGCACCAACATAGAATGTGTCATCTATCATTTGAAACTTTGAACTCAATAATTTGTTATATGAGTATCATGTTGCCATGTTTGAGATTTTCCTAGGATTACCATTGCATCAGATATTTTAATATAACATGATAATTAGTGATGGCAGAAAACTTTCACATTATATACCAAATGAAACTTTCACATTATATACCAAATGACTAAGGAGTAATAAGATTAATTTTATTTAAAGGGCTAAAAAGACTAAACCTTACACAAATATGGGCTATCCTTCAAAGCTGTCAACTAACCAGTTACATAATTTTTCCAATAATACTGCCATGACTCAGAATATGATTGGAACTTCTCCTTAGGAATGCCTTCAGACTGAAGGAAATCTTAATTTGTGGTTCATGAGCAGAAAAGGATTTTAGTTGCAGCTTCTAGCCCAATCTGAAGTCTACAGAGAATAAGTAGGTAAGAGATCTCAGACTAAATGAGAGAATACTATTTTGTCACACTTAACTTAGAGAGATTCTTAGATGGATGAAAGGGTCTGAGTATACCAGTAGTCTATTGCTCAGACCCAAACTCATATCAGAGATTTCTAAATTTCAGACCAATAATTCAGCAATCACAATTTGTCCTGGATCAGACCACTTTGAAAGCACTGAAAGTTTATAGGTTCCAAACCTGGGCTGTCCCTGAGACCCTAGAAAAAAAGCACATCTAAAATACTAAGAAAACAGTAACAAAACCTTTCCTCCAGAAGTGCATAGAGCTCTACCTTAACATGGCATCCAAAGTAAGGAACTAGGTGGAAGAATGAGTAAGGGAGAAAAGAATCTCACAATAAAAAGTTCTTAAAATCCAGAAATAGGGCCATCAAAATATTTCCAAGCAAAGCCTCAAAGAAAAGCTCTTTGGTGGCACAGCTTTGATTAGAATTCCTGGAATAGATGAAGCAAGAGTATTTTTTAAAGTCTCTTTTTAATAGAAGAAAAGAGAGCACTAGAAAAAAATAAAGAAATGACAGCTATGGAAGAACTCTCGAAATATTAGAATGTTCTAAATAAATATTATTTTCTTTTGCAATACTATATATTATATTATAAATTTAAAACTATTACTCTTAGAGCAGTCCATCTATTCTATCAGATTACCAAAGGAGTTAGTGACATACAAAATGCTTAAGAATCACACTATGAATCACTAAAAAAAAAGTTTCATCTCCTGATAGTATCTTCGTGGTTTGGATTTTTCTTTTTACACCAAAGGACATTCCCTAGCATTATGACCCAACTTATTTACTAGGTTCAATTCCAAATGATTTTGAGCTATGCTTAAAAGTTAAATTCCACCATCACCTCAAAAATCAATAGACCTTACCTTAGAATTGTGTGGTTCTGAAGACCATTTCCAAAGAAACATTCAGTTGTTTTTTGGTCTGCAGTCTTTTTGTAAGTATACAGATTCTCAATATCTATTCTGAAGGCAACACTCTATGTTTTATTTCAGAAATGTTGCTGCTGGCTGTCAAATTTAGTATTTTGCTCTTGACAGACATGCATAATAAAGACAAGAATGTGGTACAATTGGACTATTATTCTTACCTCCTATGTTTAGTTTCTATTCTCTCTCAGATTCATTTGTATAAACTAGAGTGGGTCTTATGAATTTATCTTTCAAATTCTGTCTGATTTTTATTGGCTGGGTATACTGGCTTACCCTCTGGCTGTGAGTAAAGAGTATTCAGGCTGCCTTAATCATGGAAGTGACTTCTCCTAATTGCACCCTAACAGAAGGAAATTGAGATGGCTAGTAGGAAACCCAAAAAGCAGAAGCAGGAAACAGTCAGTGACCATTATACAAACTGGGTGATGCTGTTCATTCAAAATGTAAAAAAAAATGATATAGAGATGGAGCAAGAATGAGAGCTTGAGTCAGCTTAGATATAACACCATGCATTCAACAGATACACAATGTATAGATTTAGGGGGCAGCTAGGTGGTGCAGTGGATAGAGCACTGGCCTTGGATTCAGGCAGATGGGAGTTCGAATCCAACCTGACATTTGCCACTGACCTTGGGCAAATCACTTACTTCTGATTGCCCTGCATCCAGGGCCATCTCCAGTCACCCTGATTCATATCAGACTACTAGACCCAGATGGCTCAGGAGGAGAAACAGCACAGCACCCCTTCACTCAAATCCAGTGTACATGCTTGCCATGGCATGATCTCCCTGATGTCATGGTCTTCTTCGAAAATGAAGAACAGACATTATTAGGTGGCACAGTAGATACAGCAATGGCCCTGGAGTCAGGAGTACCTGAGTTCAAATCTGACCTCAGTCACTTAATAATTACCTAGCTGTGTGACCTTAGGCAAGTCACTCAACCCTATTATCTTAAATAAATAAAATGAAATTGAAAACAAGGTATAGTTTACACTCAAGAGAAAGCAGGATTATCTTGAGGATCAATTATAAAATCTTGTTTGACTTTCAAATCTCTTCCTTATCTGGATTATTCCTAACTCTTCAGTTGTCTTAAATCATATTACTCTCCACTTCCTCTGTGATCCAGCAAGACTGACTTTCTTGTTGCTCTTCAAACATAAGACTTCATCTCCAAACTCTGCATTTTCATTGGCTGTCCTCCATTCATGAAATTCTTCCCTTCTTCACCTCATCTTCCTGGCTTCTTTGCCTCCAAAAATCGGTTCAAATCCCACCTTTTTTTAAAAAAAAACCTTTCCCAGTGTCCTGATCACTAAAAATGCATCAGTTTTTCCGATAGTCTCTTTGCCAACTTCTCATCTGCTTTGCCAATATGATAGACATGAGATACAAAATCAAAGTTTCTTTACTTTGTACTTCTCTATTAGTGATTTGTAGCATTTTTATATGATCATAGTTAGCTTGAATTTCTTTCTTGAATTGCCTATTCATACTCTTTGACTATTTATCAATTGACAAATGACTTTCATTCTAATACATTTGAATCACTTTCTAACATACCGTAGAAATTAAACTATCAAAGAAATTATAGCAATTATTTTTTTTCACAGTTAAATGTTTGCTTTCTAATCTTAGCTGCTTTTAAAATTATGCAGAGATATTTTATGTAATCAGAATTCTCCATTTATGTTCTATTATCAATATTTTACAAAGAAGAATCAGATTTACATCATTGTTAGAAACTGTAGCTGTCAATGCAAATTATCTTCATAAAATGGATTTATAAAAATTGTTTTAATTTAGTTGCCCCTAAGATAATATGTTTACCATCTATATTTACACACAAGAGTATCTGCCAAGTATGGGAAATTCTAGGTCTGTCTCTGTGAAACAAATTCCAATACGATTAAATGCAATATAATAAGTATTTATGAATACAACAAGCATTTCAAAGTATGTAGTACATACTAGACATTAGAAATATGTCTGTCACCTCTACTTTGTAGACTCTGTAACTTCATCCAGAGCATCACTCAAATATCACTTCCTACATGAGATCTTTCCTGATTTGTTAGTCTTCTTTTATTCCTGAGATTATTTATAACATGTGTACATATTTTATTATTATTTAACACATTATGTGTACATATTATGTAAACTCCTTTAGGTCAGATATAGTTTTGTTTTTCTCTTTTTTATCTCAGCATCTACTTAGCACACAGTAGATATTTAATAAATGAATTGTTTTCCCTATGTTAGAGCGTAGACTCCTAGAAAGCAAAGCCAAGCCATCTCTCTCTCTCTCTCTACATCTCCTCCATCTGGCAGGGGACTTTGCACATGGCAGACATTAATAACCATTTGTTGGAATCAAATGAAATGGAAAAGACATTTATTGAATGTACTTTATTTCTCATCAGTTTTCAAACATTAATATAGCATGCAATTGTGAATAATTAACATATGTTATAGATTTTCCTATGGTTTAATATCTAAATTTTAATTAGAACCATAAGTTCCAATTAACAGCCTTAGCTTGTCACTACCATCCTTAAAATTCATGGTTAGAAGTTTACTTTTCTTGATTCAACATGAAGAGGCTAGAAATGAAGCAAAGGCAAGATTATAAGAGGTCAAAGTCAAAATATGACCTTCTCTGGCTATTTGGCCTACACACACACACACACACACACACACACACACACACACATACACACAGACACAATATGGAAAAATTGAACAGTAGCCAGAGATCACCTATAAAGTAGCATATTAACACATACAAACTACTAGCTGATATAATTAGAACTGAAGTTGAAAAATGGACAGTTTGCAAGAAAATTGGTCAGTGTCTCCAGATTTTTGAGGTTATAATATAATGAGAATGATAGAATATCAGGGTAAAAGGTGATAAGAAGGAAATCTTTTGAGAACAAAAACCAAATTTTCTCTCAACCACCATTCTCTTATCATTATAGTATATCTTTTTTTTTTGTTTAATCAAGTAGCATAGTTTGACTCTAATGCTCTCTAGCTGATAGTGGCATTCTACTCAAAAACATGATTTTTATACCTTTAAATTCAATTGTGTCCTGTTTATACATTCTCTCAAAGTCCCAGAAGCCAAGGTCATGACTGACCTGTAATAGTCAAATGCTACATCCTTCTGAGTAACATTTGAGTAGATTATCTTGGCTATTCAGGCTCAGTGATGGAGAACCAAAATAACTCTTTGGAAGTCTTTAGAAGGTTGGCAATAGCTCAGTCAACTACAACAGTGACATTTGAAGAGTAACGGAGGCATTTTCATTATTAAGGAGTTTAAGTTTCTTGAAGCTTTATTTGGCACATAGCTCAGTTTGTCCATCACAGCATTTATTGATTGATATGTGATGGTATACTGTTAACATCTTTACTGTCTGTCACAAAGAGGGAGAAAGAAAAGGGAGGAATATTTCAAACGGGAAGCTGAGCTTTCCAAGGAGGAGAGAAGCCATGCACTCTCAAAGAGAAAACAAACAATACCTAGATGATGTCTTAAGGCTAACATAGGCCAGGAATGTAAGGCAAACTAGTCTTTAAGATGAAATTCTCCATAATGAAATGGTAACTTCAGGAGTCCCACATAACCTGATTGTAGTTATTCATGGTTCATAATCAAAGTGTATATATATTCACAAAGTCTGGCTTTCCTACACCACATTTCTGTCTAAAAACCTGAGAGACTGAAGGTCAGACTCAAGAACAGAACCCTGAGGGCATAACTCTACATGAAATACTAGGAAAGGATGCCCCCAACGTCTTTGCTTTGCTCTCAGAGCAAACATAAACAAGAAGGCTTGGAAGAAAGGTGGATTTACAATCTCTGTCTGCGTTGTTTATGAGTAACATTTATATAAAGGGTGAAATGAGAAACTGTTGAGAGCAAGAATCTGAGACTTGGTACATAAAATAAACAAGCCCATTCATTCAAATGATCGGTTTTCAGGGTAGTTGGAAAGAATATTATACCAATAAGCAACATTTTCCACCTTTTCTCCAAGGAGAATAATTCCAGGAAGTATGCTAAATGGTTTATTATCAGGCTCACAACCCCCCATTTTGTTCCATTATTTTTCGTTTTTTAAAAACACCATGAAAGTACTACCTTTAATTTACAATGTTTTCTTTTCAACTCTTTTTCTTGCTGATAATGGACCTGACCAAGAGTGAAACTAAAATCAGTTTCCATCCTGAATCTCTCCTTAGAGAACTTATGGACTTTTCCCTTTCTTAGGGTAGAGTTTCTTTTCTCTTTTAATGAGTTTAGGCCAAAATTAAATTGCACTTAACTCCCACACAAAAATGCACCAATTGGTTTTTGTAAAATCATCAAAATTTTATTTAAATTTTAAATTTTATCAATTAGAACTTATTAGTACAATTGACCCTTGGTAAAGTTTTCATAAAGGGGATGTTTGCATTCAGTCTCACCCATTCCCCTTTTACCCCTATCTTTTCTACAGTAATTTCTCTCATTAGAGCCATAAGAGTGCTTTAAGCACTAAAAGAGATTTTTACAACTCAGGACAGCAGTAGGCTTTTATTACTAACTCACACAGAGAAGACATAAGACATAAGAATGAACCTGAGATAACCAGGAATGGCAAAAGAAAAAAACAAAGATGCAGTCAGGCAGATTTCCAGTATGTTGGTATTTAGGAGTAGCAAAGGAATAAGGGGATCATTAATGGTCTTATTCTAGGTTCTTCTCAGGCTTAGCACATGTTATATCTGGTAGGCTTGTCATGTCTCCTTGTTAATGAGTGCAACACCTATTTATTTCAATATCCTGGGACAGGCAATGACATAGGGGAAATCAATGGGTTTTATAAGGAGGAGTAGATACTTCAGGTGCATCTGATTGCTTTTCCAATTCTAACATCCCAGGCCCTGGGTAGCTATGGGCCATGTCAGTTTCCATCAGTGAAGATGGAAATTTCCAGATAAGAAGTACAGAAGAGAATTCAGGCAGGAGAAAGAAATACGTTTGAGCCAGAGTCAACCTTCTGTTTTTCCTCATCAAGTCATACTATATGGGAATACTCTCTCTACTTCACCTGTACTTGCTTCAAATGGCTTGCTGGTATCCCTTTTAAATGACAAATGGATTAGATATGTTTATGAATTATATATATATATATATGTATATATATATATATACACACAGATATACATGAATGGACAAGAGTATACTTCTGCTGGATGTATCATCCATTTAACTAGTATTCCTTAAATATTTTGTATAGCTGTGCTCTACAATATACGAAGTAGAAAACATGAGATCTGACCTCAAAGAGCTAACAAACTATGCACATGTAAAAACTGACATACTATAAGGCAATGAATTCTAATTATCAAGTAAATAACAAGTCAATACCAACAGAGGTGATTACGCTGGTATAAAATGAGACACACATTTATATGCATGTATATTAGAAACAGATAATGTAGGAATTCGTTTTGGCTGATTATGCATACTTGTTAAACTGGTGGAGCTGGGAAGAAGAGGAAATTTATTATTGATCACTCAAAAAATTAAATTAAACTTAAGGCACAAGAGGCAGTGCTACAGAAGATTAAAAAGGTCAATTATTATGGACTCAGCTAGGAAGGCTTTATGGACAGAAGATAAGATTTGAACTGAACCTTAAAGGATAGATATGATTTAGATGGAAGAAAAAGTGAGAGGAGATCTTCTAAATAAAGGCAGGAATACATTTTCTCATATAGTGCCCCTTTCATCAGAAGGCAGAGTTTAGTAAGAATTAAAAATTTATAATTGTCAATGGCAGGAGAAGAAAAAAACAAGGATGGAACTACACTGTGAAAGACCTTGAATACCATGATTAAGAGTTTAGGATTTAGAGGAGTAAGTAGAATCATAATACATCTTTTAAAAAAAATTAGCAAAATTCAATAGCATGGTTCTTCATTGAATGTAAATTATTTTCTACAACTAATGTTGAATTCAATTTCATGTACCAAAGGCAGAAATTCCTGCTATAATTCTTGAAGTTCAAAGTTATTTTATTCATCAGATTCGTTGAGATAAAGCACTAATATTAATAACCTTCCAATTTAAGAAGGCTGAAAGTCAACTGGAGGAGAAAATCAAAGATGCTTCCTTAAGGGCACAAGATCTAGTGCTGGGCTGCTTTACCATTCAGTAGTCTCCTAGGGGTGTCATACCAGATGTCTGATCTTTCATTTCCAATACTCTGAACTTTTGTTATGGATCCATGGCACTAAACGGTGCCTGTGGCAGTTGTAGATCTTTCTCAGCATGCTCATGCATTAAGTTTTATGTATTGTTCGAAGAGAAATGGTGTCATTAACTGTCAGGGCTCTTCCCCTTCCAGTGTATCTGAATCAAGACATGCACTGTTCTGGAAAACAAGAAAGGAGAATGGGGCAAATGAAAAACGATACCTAAAAGAATTGTGGCCACATGAACCAAACTGGAACTGGCAAATAGCATGGCAACTCTGACTATACAAGAATAAGCAGAGCAGTCTTCCTGTAATGACCCTGATGTGGCATGAATCAGACTTCAAACTGATGACATCTACAAATTCACTATATTTACATCATGATGTAAGGAGATTTATCCCCCCTCCATCACAGTTACACAGACACACAGACACACAGACACACACACACACAGACACACAGACACACAGATACACACAGACACACAGACACACACACACACACACACACACACACACACACACACACACACTTTCCCCACCTACTCACACAGCCAAAGAGATTACCAAGGAGATTCCTTCCTCCTGAGTTCTGATCCCACTCATCTTCAGGATATTATCCTGAAGCACAGGTGGGTTCGTTTTCATTGAAAGGAGACAATGAAATTGGGGGGTGGGAGGGGTAGAAAAAGGACAAATGACTGTTTACACAAAGGCTTCTGGAGGCAAACAGATTTTTATACATCTCATAAACTGCTCAGCTCCCAGTGTGCAGACTTTCCGAAAGGGTTATTCTATTCCTGGTTATAGACATCTGTTCCAGCTCCTGCTGGGAATTCTGGGATTTACAGAGCCATCTGCTTTTCTTACAGTAACAGGGCCACAACAAAGGGAATTTTCTCCAGCAGCAAATAAAGCCTTTGACTAATTAAAGCATTGTTATGAACATATGCTATTTTGCCCTTAATTTATTTTCACCTATCTTAGAGTTCATTTTAAAAAATAATGTCTGATCAAAAATAAAAAGGTATGGTAATAAAGCACTTTTCTGCTTTCTTTTATGCTTCTCCTGATTCTGCCTTGTTAGTAGGCAAGTAGGGCTAAACTGAAGAAAATTGTGAAATTCAGGAAGTTTGTCATGGTCCTCCTCTAAAGCTCCATTCACTGTGGACCTTTCTCCTCTTAAAGGAATCCACTCTTTCCATTACATCTGATCTGTTCTATGAATGGGAGAATATCAGATAAACAATTTCACATTAAAGTATTATAATAGATAAAAACAGTTTAATAGTTGGTTCTCAGGGGAGGGAAAGCATACATGCTTTTAAGTTTAGCATCATTAACATTTTCTCCATCACTTTCTTAAGTCTGGATTATAAACACAATAAATCAAACCCTGGTTTGTAACATTGGCTGATTTCCAAGGTATAAATGATACACTGAAAATTTAACAGTCTACTCTTTCACATGTGTGGGGTTCTAGCACACCATTACATAAAACTGATTTTTTTTCCCCCAGAATACTTTTGGTACTCATCTAAGCTAAAGTTTTGACCCAATGAAATGACAATTAAACTGGAATTTTTAAGGCTTTCACTAACAAACGAAAGGATTTATTAGATGACATAAAGGATACTATTCATAAGAACAGTAATGAAAATGACCTTTCTCTTGTCCTCATGGGACAATATAATATTTGAGTGTTTCATATGAACCTGATAACTTTAGCTCAGTGTGGAAATTTTGATATTTCCTCTCTTCTTGCTTAACTTGAATTTTCACTATCCCCTTAACCAATTTTATTTTTGCCTTCTCAGTCTTGGCATATTCTTCATGCAAGAGAAAATTGAATTGCAAAAATTTGGTTAGTTCAACCTCCCAGACATTTTTATTACTACCCCCTCTATTCCAAGTAGTTCTATCCCTTTGTCATCTTCTTGTTTCAACATAGTTAACATAATAAAATACTTTTGTTGTTTTTTACATTCATCACTATTTCAATTCATTTTATGTATTAGAACTGTGAACACATTCATAGAGGCCCATGTTACATTTTGTTTGTATTCATTGTCAATTTTTTCCCTTTCTTCTATTTTCTGTCTTCAAAATTTTAAATTAGTTAATGAGCTCCCTGTGCAGCCACATCATTTCTTTTTGCTTTTTTTATGCCTCCCCTCCAGTCAATCTTGTATCTGTTTTTTGCTCAGCTTATCTTCAAATTTTCATTCTTAAGGACATTCTATTCATTTTGAACCAACTTTCCCTATAGAATTCTCTAAAAAATAAAAATATATATATATATTATATTATTGGAAACTATTTATTCTTTTTCTGAAATTTTTGAAATTTGATCTTCCAAAATCAGGATTGAATTACATAATAACTTACCCCCAAACTTCTTCTTCTTTATTATAAATTCCATAATGAAATGATCATTTGCACTAAATATTTCTATTATTTTTATTTCAGCAATAAATTCCTTCCTATAGTCACCTTTTAGTGCCTTTTTTTAATCTAGTGCCTTTTCCCTGTTAATTATTTCTTATTTATATTGGATAGAATTTGCTTTACATTTATTTACATGTTGCTTCCCCCATTAGAATGTAAACTCCCTAAAGGGAGGAACTGTTTTCTATCTCTTTTCCCTAGTCTTTAGTTCATAGAAGGCATTTAATCAACTTTATTGATTGAGTCAGAGTCATGTCCAGAAAAGCAGTTTTTCTTGTCACTTCTTTAACAGGAAGCTCACAAGTAGAAATGTTCAGTTGATTCAGTCCTTGTATGGAAGTAGTTGGGGAGGCTTGCTAAGGCTTCTAGAGAGGTTTGTGGGCATACAAAAAAGCTTCATAAGACATTTGGAGTGTGCTCAGACATTCTATAATTAAGTCTTTTCTACCAGTCACTTGATGAAAAGGAGTCTTTTTTTGATTGACTACTTAGCCAGAACTGGGTTACATTCATTCAAAAGGCACTAGTCAGTTTTTTTTCTCTGTTTTCTTTCTAGTTGTGTTCTGAGTCATAAGGGGTTCATTTCTCCCCATCTGCCAATAGGTGGCCTCAGCTCATTGATTCATTGCCACTTTATTCCTATTTTATTTCAAGGAGATTAAAATTGCCTATGACCTTGTGAGATTTGAAAGATATGGAGATACAAGAACAGAGTCCACAACTGAATTTATAACCATTAAGTCTGTCATTAAAACCCCAAAGTAATGAAATTTGAGGCTCCATCTAGCAGTAATTGAAACATGAATTCATTCAGCAGCAATTCATTTGAACATTAATTTGATAAGTCCATTAAATGAGACCACTCTCCCTAGAGTCTGGGGTGGTAACCTGAGATGCAAAGACCATTGGTAGGGAATTCTCTCCTTGCTCAGAGAAATCACTGCCCACCACCTTTGGAAGAGGTAGGACAACATTGGAATTAGCAAGACAGAAAAGATTTGATATCTTCCTCTCTTACATCTCTTTGGATTCTGGAGAGTGCCTTTGGGTACTTCTGGCTCCCAGCTTCAAGAAAGAAGATGAATGATGCCAACCTCACTTTAGGTTGCTGTAAGAACAAGACTGGGCAAAGCTGAGGTTATCAGTGTCCATTTTATCCCTATCCCCAGTTTTGGGGACTTTTCCCCAGGATAATATCTGGTTATTTCTTGGTTAAGCTGAGTTACCTCACTCCCAATGGGAATTTTTTTTTCATTCTGTATTATCTAGTACATATTCTCCTACATATATTTTGCTGATTTCTTTTTTTGCTATGACTTGAAAAAAATGGGTTTCTTTGCTATTTTCTATGGGCCATGTCCATTGTAGAACTGGTATGTGGTGGAAAAGAAGTCAAGACTTGGATATAAAGTTTGGGGTTATCCTTTCCCCATTAATGATATCAATAGAAAGTCAAGTTAAAATATGCCCTTAGAAGGCCCACATGTTCAAAAATATTTATAACAGCACTTTTGGGGATGGCAAAGAATTGGAAATTGAGGAGATGCTGACCAAGTGAGGAAGGACTGAACAAGTTGTGGTATATGAATGCAATAGAATACTATTATTCTGTAAGAAATAATGAGCAAGTGGATTTCAGAAAAACCTGGAAAGACTGATGAACTGATGTTGAGTGAAGTGAATGAACCAGGATTACATTGTTCACAGTAATAGCAACATTGTGCCATGATCAACTATAATATACTTAGCTCTTCTCAACAATACAGCAATCAGAGACAATTCTAAAAGACTTGTGATAGAAAATGCCATCCACATCCAGAAAAAGAACTATGGGGTCTGAATACAGATCAAAGCATGCTATTTTCACTTTCTAAATTTTTTTTCTTTCTTGTGGTTTTTCCCCTTTTGTTCTGATCCTTCTTTCACAGTATGACTAACATGTAAATATGTTTGTTAAATATGACTGTGCACATATAACATATATCAAATCATTTGCTGTCTTGGAGAGGGGAGGTGGAAGTGAGAGAGAGAAAATATTACAAAAATAAATGTTGAAAACTACATATGTAACTGGAAAAAATAAACTTTTAAAAAATTATGTTCTTTTGGTTAACTATAGTTAAGGAAGTAAATAGATATAATTCTGACAGTATCCCCATATACACTCCCCTCTCTCTAAGCTACTGGCCTCAACCTCCTGCTTCCCCTTATGGCAAGAAATAAAGTTTCTCAGAGAAAAGTGGGAGAAAAGGCTAGAGATGTCTATTCTGCCTCTCTTCTCTCTTCAAGACACACAATGACAACTCTGTGCTATCTATGGAGAGGGAGGGTAGCCTAGTTATATATATATATAAAAAGAATGGATCCAGGAAATAATGGAAGCAAATGTCTATAATTTTGTTCTATTATATTTTCAAAGTAAATATCCCTTTCTAAAAATAATATTCCTTGCTTAAATGTATTTGGGACATTAATCACTGGCAGCTAACTGTTAAGGAAAAACACTAGAAAGGAGGCTTAAATCAATATCACCAGAAATGATACCCCACCTCATGAGGAGTATCCCTAGAACTCTGAGGGATAAATGTTGCCTTCCTCATTTTGAAAAAGTAAGACCAGAGTAATTGTTATTTTCCCTTTCCCTTTTGAAAGATTAACATCAAGGCAAGGGACAAATTTACTAACGACTCTTCTTTTGGACTAAAATAGCTAGATATACAGAAGGGAATCTGGACTGTTGAGTTCCTCCACCATTAAGATATCACTTTTCATGTTAGATGTTTTATATTTAGAATTCCTGAAATCTCTGATTTCTTTCTTCTCTTTGTCTAGGTAGTTTGTCCTATGCTGAATGACAATATCACTTTTGTTTATGTCTCCTTTGATTATTTCCTGAATAATATCCAGCAAATTTTCTCCCTCAAGTTCTTGGATTTTTCTCACAAGAGAGTATCTTAACATACAATTCTACTCCACTGCCCTCCTTGAATATTCTGTTCCTTTTGAGCAGCAAACACCCTTGTAAATCCAAGTTCCATTTATCAATCTTATTTCAAGACTTAGAGATATTACATTTTGCATTAGAATAGACATCTGAGTCCTTAAATTTTATCTAGGCCATCAAATTGTATTGTAAATCATGTGTTCTATCCCCCATGACTGGAAAGATGTCCCTCCTCAACTAAGCCTGTTGACTTTCCTGGCTTCTTTTAAATTCTAACAAAAATCTCATCTTCTACTATAAAACTTTCCTAACCCTTATGAATTCTAGTGCCTTCCTATTTGTCCAGCTATGTAAATATTTGTTCACATGTTTTCTCCTCCAAAAGACTGTAAACCCCTTCAGGACAGGAACTGTCTTTTTCATTTTTTTATATCCTCTTTACTTCGTACACCAACATTGATGGATCTCTTGTGAATTATTGGTGCTTTCTTCTGATCCTCTTTTTTTTTCTTGAGTTGTTTTTGCTATTTCAATGGTACCAGGCTTGAAAGATCTATAGTGGCATTTTTTTGCCTTCCTCCCCTTACAGATAAAACCCTAAGTAACTAAGTATGCCCATGACTAGAGCAGTTAACTTGAAGTCAGGAAGATCAGGGTTCATATCGTGCTTCAAACACTAACTAGCTGTGGCACCATGGTCAAGTCACTTCTGTTTGCCTCAGTTTCCTCATCTCTAAAATGGGGATAATTATAGCACTTATTTCATTGACTCTTTGTGAAGATCAAATGAGATACAATGTACAAAGTGCTCTAAAAATCTTAATTAGCAGGCCAGCTAGGTGGCACAGTGGATAGAGCACTGGACTTGGAGTCAGGAGGCCCTGAGTTCAAATTCTGCCTTGGACACTAAATAATTACCTAGCTGAGTGACCTTGGGCAAGTCATTTAACCCTATTGCCTTGCAAAAACAAAAAAAAATCTTAAATAGCTATATCGATTCTGCCTATTATTCTTAGAATTCTAAGCAGATGTGTTTTTTGCCAGACATGGGTAACTAAATGTATTACATACCTAACCAAGAGATTATTAGACCTATATTATACAATGAAGTCTAGAAAGCCAAATCTCATCCTCAAATACTACCTTCTCAAATCTCTTTTTTCCTCCTCAATCTCCTATCTTGTCAGTTAAAGTTAAATTCTTGCTGAGTTCTTCTGTTTATTTCTGCCCAGGAATTGATAACCATTAGCACTGCTTCCTAGGTTCTGCCTTGAGTTGTCTCACAAAAATGGGTAGTGGTCATCAGTTTTAATAGAGCTCAGGGAGTAGTCTGTCATATTCTGTATTCATGCCTCTGGCTTTGCTAATGTCTAAGTTCTGTAAACAAAAATCTGACAGTACCCAGCAGGAGTGGCACCATCACAAATACTCCTTTTTTTTCCTCTGGATGTAACTTTATAAGTTGGTCCATAAGGAAATCTCTGAACAAGAACTCCATACTTAACTATTCCTTTAGGTCCTCCAA
This sequence comes from Macrotis lagotis, assembly GCF_037893015.1. Lineage (NCBI taxonomy): Eukaryota > Metazoa > Chordata > Mammalia > Peramelemorphia > Peramelidae > Macrotis > Macrotis lagotis. The sequence goes on from NC_133665.1 coordinate 127,335,852, forward strand.
TTTTCTCCTCTAAAGAGGATTAGAGGGATGGAATGGGACAAGAATTGTGATATAGAGAACAATCTCACAGCAACTCTTCAGAAAGTGTTGCCCTCACCTTGTAGGAGCTATCAATGAAAGCAATTCTATAGGAGTAAGTGTCTTGGCCACATATCATCAGGGGTTTGTGAAGGGAGGCATGGGACTGCATGTTAGCCAAGGAAGAAGCATTCCACCAGCTGTCAAGAAGGATCCCCCAGGATGATGGCACATATGACTTTGCATTAGGATAAGACTAACTTAGACCTTTTCTCCCCTAACATGGGCTAAGTTAACAACTTGCATTAATGAAGGATCTTAGATCTAGAGTCTGAAGAGATTAACTGGTCTAATTATCATTTTAATGAGGAAATTGAAGCCTGGGAAAGATGGATAACTTAGTAAGGTCATATAGGTAATAAGCATCAGAGATAGTGTTTGAGTCCAGTTTCTAATTCCAGACTAGGGCTCATCAATGTGTGACATGATTATCTTTTACTAATATGCTAAACCATGTTTTTCTTTTTTTTCTCTTGTGTAGAAGTGGTTAGGAGGGAGAGCAAAGTTCTTATAGTGTGGTGAATATGGGGTATAGGCAAGACCTGGAGCCAGTTTAGTAACATGAATTTTGGCTGTGGAAATAAAGTCAATAGGAAATAAGACACTGGCCATTGACCTGATTGGAAGAAAATTGAAGGGGAAATGAAAGGAAAGGCAGTCTGGCAGCATAGTATACCCAAATTATCTGTGGTAAGAAATTATGGCCTCTAAATTTCAAATGGTTACCATTGCTTCCAGTTCATGCTGAGCGAAATAAGACTAAACAACTCATTTGCTCTCACTAATGTGAATCATTACACTGAGCTTTTATTTACTGATCATTTTAATAAATCACCATATGAAAATTTACATAGGTATCCTGGCAGGACATTTAGTTGACTAAGACTATCTTAGGGAGTAGTTATACTAGCTGGAACCCAATAATTCCTTGATATCAATAGAGCATATTTTTTAGAAACCTTTGGCCAGTTTCTCTTTTAATAAGTCTCTTGGTACCTACATGGGGCTATAAATTTACCATGGTATTTCTTTCTAGGTAACTTATGAGACCTACACTTTTAGTCAGAAGTTGCTTTGCTTAACAAAGATACTCAGGTTGTGTCATCACAGTGACTTGAGGGAATATCTAATTATTTAAAATGGAAATATATCATAGTATTTGAAGGTCGGCAACATATTTATCAGTCATTTGAACAGATTGATTCCTTAATCATGGTGTCTTTTTTTAAATTTATTTTTTATTCTCATTTTGTACAATTTTTTTTTACATTAATAAAATATTCTTGTTTACAAGTAAACAAAATACCCCTCCCCCCATGAATATAGATAGACTTGCTTGGGCGAAAAAAGTAAAGGGGAGAGAAAAAAATTAAAATTAAAAAAAATAATAGTAATAATTGTAGGTATGGCCAGGTAGCGCAATGGATGAAGCACCAGCCCTGAAGCCATGAGCACCCGAGTCCATATACAGCCTCGTAAACCCAATAATCATCCAGCCATGTGACAGGCAAGCCACCCAATCCCCACTGCCCTGCAAAAACCAAAAAGAAGAAGAAAAAAAACCAAAATAAGATAAAATAGTAATAATAGCAGGGGTGGCTGGGTGGCAGACAGAGCATTGGCCCTTGAGCCCGGAGCACCTGGGTCCAAATCCAGCCCCAGACACCCAATGATCACCCTGCTATGTGGCCCCAGGCAGGCCACCCAGCCCCACTTGCCCTGCACCCTCCCCCAAATAATAATAACAAAAAAATGTGCTTCAGTCTTTGTTCCAACACCAACAACTCTGTCATGGGTGGATCACATTCTTTATAAGTCCATCACAAAAGTTACTTCCATATTTTTCCAACATTGCCATTGCTGATAGCAAATCCCTCCTTTCTTATATCTCCACTACCATGTACTATATTTTCTCTCTCCTTTCACTCTGCTGTAGGGTCACTGAGTGGCACTGCAGACAGATCCCTGGTCCTGGGGCCAAGAAGCCCTGAGCCCCCATACCACCCCTTAGGCCCAGAATCCACCTGGCCCTATGGTCCTGGGCAGGCCATCCAATCCCAGCCCCTTGCAAGAAGTAAAAAAGAAAATGTGTTATATCTGACCACTCTCCCCCCATGGTCCATCCTCTCCTCCTTTATTCACATCCCCACCCCTTCCCCCTGCTCCCCCCTCCTTCTTATCAGATGTCTATACCCCATTGAGTATATTTGCTGTTTCCTCTCCTAGCCATCTCTGATGAGAGCAAAGTTTCCCTCATTCCCCCTTGCCTCCCCCCTTCCATATCATTGCAATAGCTTATTGTAATAAAAAAAAAATCTTATTAAGTGAAATATCTTGGACTATTCCCCCTCTCCTTTTTCTTTCTCCCATTCCATTCCCCTTTTTTCCCTATTGACTCCATTTTTACCATATTTTATCTTTGAATTCAGCTTTCTCCTGTGCTTCAACTATAAAAGTTCCCTCTACCTGCTCTATTAACTGAGATGGTTCATATGAATATTATCAGTATCATTTTTCTATACATGCAGTTCATCCTCATTAAGTCCCTCATATTTCCCCCCTCTTCTCCAATCTCCATGCTTCACCTGAGTCCTGTATCTGAAGATCAAACCTTCTGTTCAGCTCTGGCCATTCCAAAAGGAACATTTGAAATTCCCCTGGTTCATTGAAAGTCCATCTTTTTCCCTGGAAGAGGACATTCAGCCTTGCTGGGTGGTTCATTCTTGGCTGCATTCTAAGCTCTTTTGCCTTCCAGTATATTGTATTCCAAGCCCTACGAGCTTCCAATGTAGTTACTGCTAAGTCCTGTGTGATCCTGACTGCAGCTCCACGATATTTGAACTGTGTCCTTCTGGCTGCTTGTAATATTTTCTCTTTGACTTGGGAGTTCTGGAACTTGGCTATAATATTCCTGGGGGTTGGTTTTTTTGGGATCTCTTTCTCGGGGGGATCGGTGGATTCTCTCCATTTCTATTTTGCCCTCTGCTTCTAGAATATCAGGGTAATTTTCCTGTAGTAATTCTTTGAAAATGATGTCAAGGCTCTTTTCCTGATCATGACTTTCAGGTATTCCAATAATTTTCAAATTATCTTTTCTAAGTCTGTTTTCCATATCAGTTGTTTTTTCAATGAGATATTTCACATTTTCTTCTGATTTTTCATTTTTTTAGTTTTGAAGTATTGATTCCTTATTTCTGGTAAATTCATCAGTCTCCCTGAATTCTATTCTTTGTCTGAAGGATTTGTTCTCCTCAGAGAGTTTTCTTATCTCTTTTTCCATCTGGCCAATTTTGCTTTTTAAGGCATTCTTCTCCTCAATAACTTTTTGAACTGTTTTATCCATTTGACCTAAGCTAGTTTTTAGCATGCTATTTTCTTCAACATTTTTTTTGGATTTCCTTGACTAAGCTGCTGACTTCATTTTCATGTTTTTCCTGCATCTCTCTCCTTTCTTTTCCCAGTTTTTCTTCCAACTCCCTCATTTGATTTTCAAAGTCTTTTTTGAGCTCTATCATAGCCTGAGCCCAATTTCTGTTTTTCTTGGAGTCTTTAGATGCAGGAGCTTGCGCTTCCTCATCTTCAGACTGAGTATTTTGATCCTTCTTGGGCTCATTTGCAAAATATTTTTCAATGGTCTTCCTCTTGATTCTTTGCTTGCTCATTTTCCCAGCCTAAGCCTGTTTTTTGGGGTGCTTCCTGAGCTTTTGGGACACTCCCACAAGGGTCTCAGTGTGTGAGGCTCTGTCCTCCCTCCTGGTCTGTGAATGACCATAAATGCCCCCCTCTGCCACGGGGCCGAGGTGGGGGGGCCCCTGTTGTTCTATGGGGGGCCTAGACTGGGATCAGGATCTGAATGTGGTCAGAGCCCCAGAGTCCTGTTCCAGAGGCAGAGGACAGAGCTCTGCAGTCTCTCTCTCTTCACTCCACTCCCTCAGTTCAATGGGCTCATGCCCTGGGGGCTCCTGCTTATTGGCTCCCCCTGCTTCTGTTTCCTGGTCTGGGCTGCCAAAAGACCAAGCAGCTCACTGTGTGCCCTGAGGGCTGGGCTCCACATGCTTGCTCCAGCAGAGGTCCCCCGCTGTTCCCCCACTTTGTGCTCGGTGCTCCCCGGGATGCAGCTCAGGAGACTCCCCCCCCTGCTGTGAGCCGCAGCTCCCAGCACCCTAGGGCTACCTCCGGGAGGCTGAAGTTCTTTCACTCTGGTGGGCCACCCCTCGGGGCCGCCCCTACGACCCCAGGGAGAAGAGCCTTTCTGCTCTTTTCCAGGTTACCTTGAGTAGGAGAACTACCTCACTGGGTTCCTTTGTGGGTTCTGTCTCTCGAAAGTTTAGTTAGAGTCCTTAGTTTATGAGTTTTTATCAGAGAGCTCCTAAGACTGGATCCCTTCATGTCTTCATCTTGGCTCCGCCCCAATCATGGTGTCTTTATGGAGAAGAGTTTCTTTTATTTGTAGCCTGCTTGGATTCTTTGAATGGGAAAACAAAGAAAGATAATAGGCTCCTTGGTTTTTTTTCAAATATCTTTAATTGAACTTAAAATCTATTTATTAAGGGCTCTAAATATACAGAAATTCCATTAGATCTTCTCAGATTAGTGAAAAATTCAATGGAAAGATCCAATCCCTATGAGAAAGTTTTTGAAAATTTTGATAAGGGAAAGGAATGGAACTGCCAAAAAAATTATCAAAAGCCATTTTCATCATGAAGCTACACTAGTTCCTTATTACCTGTTGTGTCTTTATTATATTCCCCAGTTCTTGCATTCCAAGTTACCATCAAACCATCTCAATTCAATAATAACTGTCATTGTATAGTGCTCTAACTATATGCAAATTATATATTTTATCCCCTTCTATCCCTTACTCTTAGAAGTCATTTCTTCAAGCATTACTTCCATTTTACAGGTGAGGAAATTGATGCTGGGACAATCAAATTACTCGAAAATGTCAATTCTACAAGCATGGAGTATATACTTGCTACAAAGAGGCAAAACAGAATAGATAAGTCAATTTTTAGGCCAGAAGCACCTGGGTTTTGCCCTACTTCTGACACATACTGGCTATATTACACTGAAGGATCATTTAATTGCTCAATGTTCTAAACCAGAGATACCAAATAGGCCACATTGTTCCTGAAACATTCCCATGGGCTGCACTAGATTAAAATATAATTGGAAATATTTAACAAAATACAACAAAGCACGAATAATGTTAATATGTAATGTTCTGAGTCAATATGCCAATTTTAGGGATGCTTATTTATGGCTTAGTGACTCCCCCCCACCAACATTTCTAACTAGTTGACACCACAACTTCAGGCCATTATCTTAAGTTTCAGAGAAGGTACTGACCTGCAATAGGAAATGCTTTTCACCAATGAAATCACAAGTACAATTCTTATCCCAGAGAGTATTCTGTTCATGTAGAATGTGTTACTCATTTCCTCTTCCTCATTTTTTGTTATTTCTGTTTTCTCTCCTCCCCTTCTATCCCTTCTAGAATACTTTTTCATCTCATTTCTTTTTGGAATTCCATGTGAAGTAAATTTATTGATCAATTACTATTTGCAATATAAAATGTTAGGCACTGTTGGAGATACAAAGATGAATAAAATAATCCCATTCATGAAGTAGTTCTAACCTAGTAGGAAAAGACATATGTCTGTCTATCTATCTATCTATCTATCTAGATATATAAAATATGATGTAAAATGAGATAAGGATCATAAGGAAACTACAAATATAGGAAAGAATGGAACTAAGAAAAATAATTTCTGGTTTGGAAATAGGAAAAACTTCTTAAAGGAAGTAACATGTGAACTGGCCCTTGAATGATGAACAAGATTTTTATAGGCAGATGAAAGAAATGGAATTGCTGAGGGGAAAATGTATGCTAAAAATAGCATGGGAGGAAACAAAGAAAAAGATAATATAAAAACAATGTGTAATCGTTGTCTTCTATAATTTTGAGTTCCAAATTTGCTCTCTTACTTCCTCACCTCCCTTATCATTGAGAAGACAATATGATAAAGGTTATATACATGTGCAGTCATGTGAGACATATTCCATATTAGTCATGTGAAAGAAAACAATCAAAAGAAAAAAATAAAGTTAAAAAATAATATACATCAATCTGTACTTGCATTTTGTCAGCTCTTTCTCTGAAGATGTATAGTATTTTTTATCACAGGTCCTTCAGAATTGTCTTGGATTACTGTACTGCTGAAAATAACTAAGTCATTCACAGTTGATCGTTGTTAAAATGTTATTGTTACTATGTGTAATGTTCTCTTGGTTCTACTCATTTCATTTTGCATCAGTTCATATATAGTAGTCTTTCTAGGTTTTTTTGAAAGCATCCTGATGAACATTTCTTACAGAACAATAGTATTACATCACAATTATATACCACAAATTGTTCAGCCTTTCCCAATTGATGGCATCCCTTCAATTCCAATTCTTTGTCAAAAGAGTTGTATTTTTGTACATAAAAGTCATTTTCCTCTTTTAAAAAATTATCTCTTTCCCTTGGGCATAGTTCTAAATTGCTCTCCAGTTTACAACTCCAACAGTGCATAAGTGTGCCAATTTTCCCTCTTCCCCTGCAGCATTTGCCATTTTCTTTTTCTGTCATATTAGTCAATCTTACATGTTTGAAGCAGTACCTCAGAGCTGTTTTAATTTGCTTTTCTCTAACCAATAATGATTTAGGGTAGTTTTCCATAAGTTAAAACTTTTGTTTCTTCATCTGAACATTGCTGCATATTTTTGACCATTTGACAATTGGGAAATTATTCAAATTTTTTATAAATTTGACTTTGTTTTCTACATATTTAAGAGATTAGCCCTTATCAAAGAAACTTGCTATAAAAATTTTCCCAGTTTTCTGCTCTTTTGCTAATCTTAGCTGCATTGGTTTTCTTTGTGCAAAAACCTTTTTTTTCTTAATTTAGTATAACCAAAATTGTCCATTTTATATCCTGTACTATTTTCTGTATATCTCATTTGTTCATAAATTCTTCCCTTACTCAAAGATCTGACAGGTAAACCATTCCACATTCCGCTAATTTGCTTCTGGTATCACTTTTATATGCCTGAATCATATACCTATTTTAGCCTTATCTTGGTATATGCTAGAAGGTATTGAAATTCTCTTTTAAAGATTTTATTCTAGAAGCAATGGATAGCTATTAGAAATTTTTGAACTGAGGCATTCCATGGTCAGATATTTTCTTCAAGACCATTAATGTGGCATGTAAGAATAAGATGAATAGAAAGGGAAGGGAGGACAGACTAGATTAGAAAGGAAGAAAAGTTAGAGGCAAAAAGATCACTTAAGAAGTTATTGTAATAGTCAGAGCAAGAGATAATGGTTGTATGAATTAGCTTAATGGCAGAGGAAATGAAAAAGGAGGGGATGGAGAGATAGAATCAACTGGACTCAAGGATTGATTAATTGGTTGTCAGGGTGAGAAGGGAATAATAAAGAGAAATAAAAGGTGGTTTTGATGTTTCAAGCCTGAGTGATAGGGAATATGACACTGCTATTAACAGAATTGGAGCTTGCTTGAGAGGAGATGATTGTAAGTCCATTTTCAGATATATTGAATTTGAGGTGCCAGAGAAGATACCTAGACAGGCAGTTGGAAATAAGGGTCTGGAACTTCTTTGGTATAGTCAGCTCATAGAATTAATGTTTGAAGCTGTGGTTCTAGATTAGATCAACCAAAAACAAAGAAAAGAAAGTACAGAGAAAAAGAAGGAAGATGACTAAGAAAATAAAAATCAATGAGCATTTTTTAAAATTTCAAGTGGTTTTTATTACACCCTAATTTTTTTAGGTTTTTACAAGGCAATGAGGTTAAATGGCTTGCCCAAGGACACACAACTAGGTAATTATTAAGTGTCTGAGGCCAGATTTGAACTCAGGTACTCCTGGCTCCAGGGCTGGTACTCTATCCACTGCACCATCTAGCTGCCCCACACCCTAATTGTTTTAAAAATTGTTAATTCAATACAAAGTTGATAAGAATTCCCAACATCACATAAAGGGAATTGTACTATGAGTCATAAAATCTATGCTAAAGATAATTGTTAAATATTTAATATGTCACTGTGCTCATACTCAAACATATGTATATTATATAAATATACATACACACACACATACACACACATATATACACTGAATACAAAGAAGATGAATACAAATACAAAGTTGTTTGGGAGATTTGCACCCTAGCAGTTGGGGATCAGGGAACAGAAAGAATTCATGCAAAAGGTGATTCTTGATTTGAGTTTTGAAGGAAGAGAGGATTTTTTATCAGGTGCAGATATAGAGGGAATAAACTCCAGGCAAATGAGAAAGACATAGAGAAGATGAATTGTCATCTGAGGAACAGAGAAAATGCCTATTAGATAAGATCAGAATGGGAGGAGAGGGAGTAATACTTATTAAAACTAAAAAGATAGATTGGAAACAGGCTATGAAGGCTTCCAAAAGCTAGGTAAAAAGGTTATTTTATCCTAGAGCAATAGGGAGCCACTGGAGTTGATAGAATAAAAGAATGACATAATCAGATCTGCACTTACAGTAAAGCAACAGGGGCAGCTAGGTGGCACAGTGAATAGAGCACTAACCCCAAAGACAGAGGATCTGAGTTTCAAATCTGGCAGCAGACACTTGAAACTTACTGTGTAATCCTAGGCAAATCACTTAACTCTAATTACCTTGCCAAAAAAGAAGTAGGAAAAAAATATTAACAGCAATATTAAGGATAGACAGGAGTAGGAAAAATTTTGAGGTAGGGGGACCAGTCAAAAGTATATTGCAATAATGTAGGCAAGAGGTAATGAAGGCCTGACCTAATGCAGTAGTTTTGCAAGATAAAAGGAGGACTCAGATGTGAGAAATGATATGGAGGTAGAAACAGCAGGATTTAGCAAATTATTGGATATATGAGAGTAAGAGAGAAAGATGTACTGAAGTACTGACAAAGTAACAAAACCAGGAGATTCTAAGGATATTGATACCTTTAATAGAAATAGGAATGTTGGGAAAGAAAAAATTAAAAAAAAGTTTTAGACATGTTGAAATTGAAATAGGCAATTGATGCTGAGGGACTGAAACTCCAGTGGAGAAAATGGATCTTGATATATAGATTTATGATTAATTGGCATAGAGATAATTAAACCTTTGAGGGCTCATGGGGTTCCTGAGAGAGCATGCAAAAAGAGAAGAAGGCTCAAGATAAAAACTTGAGGAATTCTCATAGTTAGATATAATGAATCAACCAAGAAGAATAAGTAGGAGTCAAACCTGTAAGAGGAAAAGAGTGGAGTCATGGAAACACAGAAAGATGAGTCAAATGCAGAAGATAGAAAATATGAAAAAGAAAATATAATTATTGAAGCAAGATATTGGAAGAAATGTAGGGACTGAGATAGAGAAATTGACCTTGGATTAGATGCTTGTTGGATCATCTTTATGGACTAAGATTTCCCTAACCTTAATCATTTCTGATTATTGTTTTGTCCCTGTTATATTCTCCTTGAAATTACAGGGATGACCCCTCTTACTGGCAACCTTTGCCTGATCTCTCATCTCTGACCTGTTTTGTTCTCCCTGTTTCTGGCTTCTCCTTCCTCCAACTATGATGCAGCAACATCCACCAAGTCGCTGGCTGAGTTGATTTGCACCCAGAAGCTGGACCCAGACCTTCAGATGCTCACATATCCTGATACCCACTTTTGCAATGTGCTCTGGGAGTGCCACAATCCAGGCACCTCCTTTTTCACTTTGAGGAGGGGGTTTCCCCTAAAAGATGATGTTCCCAACAAGGTCATCTTCATCAGACACATGGGCCATCCGGCTATCAGTAATAACACATTTGTAGTGGTCTACTGCAGCAATGACTTGGGCAGTCTCTACTGACTGCGTACCTGGTGGATGCTTCAGATCTTTGGCCACCTCTCCAGTTGGTTGCAGAAGGGACACGGGTGATCTTGGACCCCATGAGCCCAGAGCCCACAGTCTCCAACCATACTCGACAAGTCCCTGCTCAATGAGCAGATCCTAGAAAACCTCAAGTCTAAGGGTTTACAGATAGTGAACTTCAAGTCTCAGGAGAGGTACATAGGGTCAGAGCTGGAACCCTGGAGCAAAGACCTGGAACCTGGTCACATCCCTGGTTCCCTGAACATGTCTTTCCCAGAATTTCTGACAGCAGAACACTTCAAGAAGAGTCCCAAGGAGATCTGGACTATGTTCAAGAAGAAAGTGAACCTCTCAAACCCTCTCATTACCACCTTCTGTAAGGGGGTCATAGCTTGCCATCTCACCCTTGCCACCTACCTCTGTGGCAAGTCTGTATGATGTAACTGTGTATGATAGCCCCTAGTCTTGCAGGCACCCCACAAGGTTCGGATGCTCTGAGTGGTAGCCTGAGTAGGGATGGAGTAAAAATGAGACTTGACCCTTTCCTTGCCTCTCTCTTAGATCAACCAATTGGATCCTTTGGTTAGTGGATCTAGGAGCCCATCTTTGCCTTACCTACAATCCTCTCTGAAATGCTGTCTGCTTTATACTTTATCTTTTTCCTTACCAGTTTTTGTAAAAGGGTTGGAAGAGTTTCTTGGCTAGCTTTGTAAAGACTTCCCTCATCCTTCCTTGTCAGCTCTGGAATAAACCTCTCTTTTCTGAAAGAAAAGAAAAAGAAATTACAGAGATTATGTAATCTACTTCTTTTAACTTTTGGGGGGCATAGGGAATCCTCATTTCCTTAGTGAATAGGAGGAAAAGAAAATTTTGAATAGAAGAAAGACAATCAAAGATTGAATAAAAAAAAATTTAGTTGTATATATATATATATATATATATATATATATATATATATATATGTAAAATAGCTTACAACCTGGAAAATTTATGTTATTGGTTAAAGGCATTCCTAGACCAAGAGATAGTGACTATTTCAGCAAAAATCTCCATGGGGGAAAATATGTTCTACTAATAAATATTTATATATCATCCTATGGTTAATAGATTGTATATAAAATATTTCATTTGATCCCCAAATGCTCTAAAGTAAATAACACAAGTATTATTATCATTACACAAATAAACATGGATCCCAAATATAAACATCTTAAAAACAGATAGTTCAATTTCATCTTTATATTCTCAGTGGCTAGCACAGTTGTTGTGGTTGCTGTTGACTCCATTTGTTTTTTTCTTGAAAAGGTACTGGAATGGTTTATCATTTTCTTCTCCAACTCATGTTACCATTGAGGAGACTGAGTCAAATAAGTTAAGTAACTTGCTCAGGGTCATACAGATAATGAAAGTCTGAGTCACATTTGAACTCCAGTCTTGCTGGCTCTAGCCTGGGTGCTCTATCCACTGCACCATTTAGCTACCCTGGATGAATATATGTATGTAACTGAATACATACCTAAATTGATGTGCTAATATCTACATATATAAACAAATGTTTATTGAATTGATTTTGTGCTGTGTCTTGCTTAGAGTCACATGACCAATAGGATCAAACTGAGCCCCGACTTGAAGTCCAGTACTTCTTTGATTGGGATACATTTTTTAAAAATTAAATTAGAGGCAAAGACAGAGACAGAGAGACAAGAGAGACAGAGACTGAGACAGAGATGGGGAGAGGAGAAAAAGAATGATGGAAATAAAAGAAGAAATGGGAAGAGAGGAGGAAGATGAGAGAAATGAGGGAAGGGAAAGGGGGGAGAAGCAGAGAGGGAAGCAGGAGAAGAAGTCATACTGAAGATTTAGAAAAAAAGAGAGGAGAGAAAGTGGAAGCATCTAATGCAGACTTCTTTTGCAAGGTGTTTAAGTCACAAAAGAGAAAGATAAAGGAAAACAGCCCCCCCCCATAAAGACCTCACACTTTGAAACCCACCATGTCCTAACCATTATTGTCTGCTGTTTAGAAAGAATCCTCAAAGTTATTTTCAGAGAGAAATAAATTGGAAGCAATAAAAAAGTATTATTCCAGACCTATAATGCATTGCTATAAACTACCTATAGTCTAGGTCCATTTGGGGACCTTTTTCATCTTCTCTCTCCTGACATGTGATCCTCATACAAAAATTGCCCAGGGCCCTAAGCTCCTGATTTGTTTTCTCCTACACTAATTCTTGCAAAATCACTATGAGTCCTAGCACTGACTTCTTACAGTCCCTTATACTAAGCCTTCCTTTCAGAGCACATAAACATATGCTAGCATTAGTTTTCTTCACCTTTACCTAAGGAATGTCTTGATGCCACTTCAATAAATCCATGAACTTGTTGGCACCTCTCTGGACCATATCTTGTCCACTTTTCATCCCAGGCCTTCCCCTGCTCTAAATAAGCACACATCATATTCTCAAGCTAAATCTGTCAGTAAGCAATTATTTTGGGGCCTCATCATAATAATCTAGATGTATAAGGAGAATTGCCCTTTGAAAATAAATGTGGCAGTGTGGGATAGAAGGAAGTAAGGATACTAGTTGTGTGGCCATAGGAGAGTCACTCGGCCTCTTAGAATCTCAATTTTTTCCATCTAGGGGAACAATATTCCCTTTAGTATCTTTGTCAAAAGTTGGTTATGAGACTCAACTTAGATAAGGTATACAAAGAATTGTGTATATACCAGTTATTATTAGAATAGACACATAGCATTTACTCTCCTTTTAATGATTTCAGGCAAATATAGGAGTAAGGTAGGGAGGGATTGAATATGAAAGCATCTGCATCCTAGTCTGCCACTACTCTTGGAAAAGGGCATTAATCATTGAAATAGAAATTCTCAACCCCATTTACCTAAGAATAGTGACTCACACAACAATGGGTTGCAAAAATGAATTGGAATCTAGATTGCCTCACATTTTCCCCTTCCTGAACAATTTCTCATGTATCTGAAAATAGCTACTTAAAGTAAAACACTGTGCTTGGGTGTGTGAAAGAAACACAGATTGGAGAAAGGAGGAGACAATTTGCAAAATGATTAAAAATGGTGTTTACATTGAAGATTGCCTTTCCTTGTAAATTTCACATTCCCGGGAGTTTGATCCAGGGGAAGAAGTCCAGGAATCCACAACAGCTCCAGCTCACTGCTTACAGGTTTTAATGCAGGGTTTGGGATGTCTTGAGGCTCTGATTGCCTGATACCTCAAGTCTAAAAGAGGTGGGGTGGGGAGAAAATTGCCATACAGCCAGACATGCCTTTGGGAAACATCTGTTATTCCTATAATGGAACCTTTTGTCTGCCCTGACAGAGATGTTTCTTTTTTTTAAAAAATTAGTTATAATTTTTATATTATAAAACATTACAACATTTTTGCAAAATTATATTTTGTTATTTATTTGTAATCTATATTATAAGATTTTAAAAAATAAACCATAACTATCTTTTGACCCAGCTATACCATACTACTAAACTTATACCTCAAAGAGTCAAGTTTCCTCTACAAAGAGAAGCTTCTAGACAGAACAGTTGCAATTCAAAATATTTTCCTTGATTTTTTTTTCCCTCAGAATGAGGAGAGGAAGGAAAATATACTTGGGCAGGGGAGAAGGGTAGGGGCAAGTAAATATGGCACCAACTGCAATAGCTGCCTGAACCAGAAATAGCATAATGGCATTTGCCTCTGGCTGAGTTACATAAATCCTAGAAACAGGCTCCAGAATTCTGTACATTTCTTGAACTTGACATTCGACTCTTCCCATCATTTCTTCTTTATTGTCTTATATAAATTTTACTCAGCTCAAGGCAGGAAGTGCCCTTGCATGTGCTGTTCCTAGTTAACACAAAGTTGAGTTAATAGAAGTATTATTTGGCCTAAGGAATTGTTTTTGCTCAAGTGTGAGCCAGAGGTTGGTTTTCTTTTTGATATAGCAAAAAATTGAGAGGTCATTTGGTCCAGTTCACTGCCTTCAGGGTGAGAAACCTAAACCATCCAAGACAAAGGGATATTTTGCCTATCCTATTTTAAAAGAAGAGTCAGAAATCGCCTTTAGAAGACTACCAGAGAGTTTAATCATCTGTATGTTTAAAATTTTTTGCTGATTTCTTGCCGGATTCTCTATTGTTGAAGTCCATTTACTTGTTATTCCTTTTGCAGAAATGAAAAATTTTCTCATAATAATCTTTCATATACTTGAAGATAGTTCCCAGACTACAATTGATCCTGGAAATTCAGGATGCAGCTTGGGATAAGAATCAGGAAGGGTTTGAGGTCTCACTTCTGGGACATATCAGCTAAGAGACCCTGGCATGTGCAAGTATCTCTCAATCTCTAGGTAAATATCTGTGATGGAGTGCCTGACCTGGCAATGTAAACTTTTAAAAATGTATATATTGAAAACTGTATTCCAATAGAAAGTGATTTGTTGTATTTTGCAATACTTTGTATTTGATTTTATGCATCTGAAATATTACTTGGAGGATTTCATAGGATAAAAAGGACTGCCAAAGGAATCCAAGATACAAAAAAGATTAACCATCACTATTCTAAGAATGTATGTTATAGGATCTGTACCAAAAACATAAATATCCTACCATAATAATGGTATGTTTTTAAAATTGTATGTATGCAGAGGAGGGAATTTGAAAGTGACAACTTCTGATAAGTTCTATACAATCAGGGTGAATGGAACAAACTAAGGCTCATTTAGAACATTTATATCTCGCACCATTTTCTAGATGGATAAATGAGTCTTTGGTTAATCAAACCTAGGTCCTCTCTCAGAGAACTTCTCAAATGGAAAATCTTTCTGCCTTTCATCAAATGCCTGAGGCATGCATTTCATATTCTCTACCTTTATCAAGAATGGGGAATCTTGATTGTACCCACAGGCCCTTCAGAGTGGCTTACATAACCCTAGTATAAGGTAATCCTGTCAAAGTTGGATTTAGTATGCTCTAAATGAAAGCTTATCCTATACATTAAACATAAAGTCTAGGCATAGAATGTGCTATCTTTAAGATCTATTACGGACATTACATTTCCCAATAGGTCAAGTTACCTAAATGTGCCTTATCTTTCATTTCTTTTTAATTTGTCCCAGATCTAGTGACTTTTAAAGACCTTTGCTCACTATTCTGGAAAGGTTTCTCTAAAGAAGTTATCATAATCCTTGAGGTTCCTCCTTAATTCTCTTGGGTTCCAATTTTTCTTCATTCTCAGAGTCTCTATTTTCTGTCCAGTTGCTCTCATAACAAAAGGACCATAAGACTGACAGAAAGAATATAATTGAGAAGAAATCTATTCCTTTGGTAAGCCAAAAATCTGAATTTGATCAATCAGTCAATTGACAGACATTTATTGGGCACCTATTACATTTCAAGCACTACGTCAGATTCTGAATATACCAATTTAATGAGTTCTCAACCACTCTCTAAAGTAGGTGAATTTGAAAAAAAAAAACCTAACAACTAATTTCAATATAATTGGTTTCCTTTGTAGTTATAGGAATTTTAAAATTATTTTTATTTTGAAGGGTCCATAGACTTCACTAGGTTGTGAAAGAGGGCCATGGCACAAAAAATAGTTTAAGAGCTCTTGATTTAGAGATAGATCTGAATACCCAAGTTTCTGGTCCACTCCTGGTCAAGAAAAACTTCAAGCAAAATCACTCTTTATTTCCATACGTGGGAGAGAAGCATAAATTTCTTGTCCCAAGGTAAAATAATTTCACATTACCTATCTTCACAACAACATAGGCAATTACTCATTGGTCTCTAAGACTTGGTAGGATAGGCTGACTTCTTAATTATCTAGGTATTTTATAATTGTTTGAAGATTTTTGTATGGGCTGGGGATTAGGATTCCAGACATCAATTCTGGCCAGAGAATAAAGCAAGTTGATACTTTGTTGTCCCTTTAGATCCATAATGGAGAACCTTTTTTCTTCCAAGGGCCATTTTGATATTTATAATCATTCGCAGGTCATAAAATACTATCAACTTAAAAATTAGCCTGCAGTTGTCACTAGACCAAATAATTCAGTGGCCTTACATGGTCTGCAGGCCACATATTCCCCAGCCCTATTTTAGAAGATCTGAAGATGTTACAATATCATGTTATTGTCAAGATTGTTGACATCCTGTAAATCTAGACCCCATTCAGCAATCAAGTGAAGCCTAGATATCCTTTCTCAGAAGCATGCATTAAAATAAAATATATCAAATTACAAAGTACACCAGTTCTATTGAAATATGATTTTTTTTTTCATCCAAGTTCCTGGACCCCTTGAAAGGAATTCATAGACTACTTGAGGATCCACACACCTCAGGTTAAGAACTTCTGTTCTAGATGGAATTTTAGTTTTAAATTGGACTTCATCAACCTACATTTAAAAATATTTTATTGGCATTCACTGAATTCCTACTGCATGATTACTAGAATATCATCTTTAACTATTTCTAATTCATACTATCCTGGCTAAACTCCAGACTGCTCCTGAGAATTGGGGGGCTCCTTTAAGAGTGTGCTAGAGTACCATCTGTCAGTCCTACAATGATCATAGCACTATACTTGATTCACCTTCACTTCCTACATCACCATGAAATTCAAAATTTTTTTCCCTCTGGATTTTTGTCCAATTTGTTGTTTTACTGCCTTGAACTTAGATTTCTTGATTTTCTATTTGGTAAAACTGCTATACCTGTTTTACTAGGTTTCATCATTCTTGTTTGGTGCAGAGGAATGAACATAAAACTGAAAATCAGCTGAAAATGCTGAGTTTCAGCATTCATTCAGATTCTTACTATGTTAACATCTTAACTTTACTACTTATTACTTGTGTCACATTATCATTGAACCCCTCTAGTTCTCAGTTTTCTTATCTGTAACTTAGCTAAGAAATAAGATGACTTATACTTAGTCATCATCAAGGTCTCTTTCAAACCATAGAAGTCTATACTTCTCCACTATGCCTTCCTTCCTTCCTAAAGAAAATATCCGTTGGGAAATCACATTCTCTGAAAGACTGAATCTGCAATACTCTCTGACTGGAGAATGCCAAGGTTCTGGGATCTCTATTTAAGAAAGGGGGGTATAAGCACAATCTTCTTTCCATTTCTACCAGCTTCATTGCTTTTGGACTTTGACATCATACCTTGGGTACATTCCCTACCTCCTTTCATCTTCCTTTTGTAGGCTGTCTTCTCCTATTCAATTGTAAACTAACTCCTCTCAGACTGTTTTTTCTACCTTTATTTCTGTCTCTATATAATAGGTGTTTAATAAATGCAAATTGACTGACTTCTGTTTTTTACAAAGTAAGTGGTTCATAATTCTCTACTCCTGTCATCAGGGTTAGGGCTTCACATACATATTGACATCCCTTCAAATACTCTGATCTGTATTTGTCACCATACATGCTCCAGAATGGCTTCATGAACCACAATAATCTCTGAGATTAGCATGTTTTCCTAAATTATTTTTGTCCAAAAAGTATAAGGCAAACAAAATTTGCTTTATAAACTCAGTCAATTAATTGATAATTCCATTGCTACTGAATTGAATTTCATTGAAGGAAATAGAGAAGCAAGATCACTTGACTAGTAGGAGGAAATGTTCCATGCACACAAAGCTGGATGTAAAAAGGCATGACAGTTAATGCATCCTTATAGGAAGATACTTGAGCATACTAGGTTTTTGACATATGTTTGTCAAATTGAATTCAATTGAGCAAAAGAAGTAATATTACAGAAGGTTGATCTGCTAGAACGGGTAGATAAAAGAAACTTGATTGTAATACAGACAAGAGAAGTGATGGTGAGGATCATCCACCACATTTGCTAAATTAGTCCAACTGCTGCTGGTCCTTGCGTTTGATTCAACTGGTCTCAATTCACTATCAGATTCAAGGACCCAAGGAGGCCAAGTTTGATCTGTTTTTCTCTTTATCTCTTTATTCCTTCACCTTAATCCCAGATATTGGGTGACTACATAAATGATTCTTCAATAATCCTATGAAAATGGAAAGTAAAATTGTTGATACATAGACTCTCTGTAACACTTTAAATATTTTGATGTTCTCAGGGATTTGGAGTTTCTTACTGCATGAAAGTATTAGTAGAGACATAATCACTAAGACAAAAGATGTGATAGTCCCAACCTACTTTGTTCAGAGAATATGTGGAGTATTTCATGCCATTCTTCATTTTAGGAAGGACCATGAAAATCTAGAGAGTATTCAGAGGAGGGCAACCAGCATGGCAAAGGGCTTTGAGATCATACCATTTGGGGCTCATCTGAAGGATCTAGGGATCTTAAACCTAAGGAGAAGAAGAGTTAGGGAGGACTTAACTGCTTTCAAGCATTTGAAAAGCTACCTATAGAATGGAGGTATTATTTAACCCTAGAAAACAGAATTAGGAACAAGATTTGAAGCTGCAAAGAGACATATTTAGTTTTGTTTACCAAAAACACAAAACAAAACAAACAACTTCCAAAACACATAGCTATTCCAAAATGGAATGACCTGAATCAGGATGTGGTATGCTTGGGCTCTTCAAGTTGAAGTTAGATAAACACTTTTCCAATATTCTGGATGAGAGACTTTTGTTCCTCAGTTTATATGAAACAATGTGCTCAAGAGGATTTTAATGAGTTGGTCTAAGAGCGAAGAAAATTCAAGTTCAAAGCCTGACAATGAACATAGTAGCTCTATGAGCTGGCATAGACCATTTAAATTCTCAATCCTCCAAGCAACTCTCTATGACTGTAAACTGTAGAATGTGTGCATATCTGCATTGGTAGAAGGAAATTGCTCATTAAGAGTTGCTTACATAAATCACTGGGTCAAGACATACCTTTCCCTTCTCCCCACCCCCCAAATGGTTTCATTTAACTATCTTCTGAGATATTTCCATTTCTGAGATCCTGTGATATCATTTAGTATATTTATTGTAAGAATTCTCAACATGCTAGATCTAGAAAGAGAAAAAAGTTTTAAAACACACACACATATACACACACACATACACATGCACACACACACACACACACACACACAAACACACAGAGTTCTCCTTAGTAAGAAAACTAAACACATCTGCCTTCTCTTACTAATTTACTAACCTATTTTTTAAAAGGATGAATTCATTTTATTTCTAATTTTATACCCTTTGAAATTTGGGACATAAAATGTTTCTCCAAGGGAGAAGCTAGCACTGCTTCATGAATCAGTAACTATTTTCCACATGGGCCAGTGTTAGAGACTATATGGTAAGCAAATTTATTCACCCCATTCTTATTTTTCTCTCACCTTACTCATGATTCACTTCCCAGATGGGTTTCCCAGTATAAATGCTGCTTCTCCATTCTGGAAAGTAGTTTCAAAGCAGGGAAGCTAGGTGGTACAGTGGATAGAGCACAGGTCCTGGAGTCAAGAGGACTTGAGTTCAAATCCAGTCTCAGACACATAATAATTATCTCGCTGTGTTACCTTGGGGAAGTCACTTAATGACACTGCCTTGCAAAAGTTTCAAAGGAACTTTAATTTTATTTATATTTATTATTAGCTTTAAACTCTCATTCTTTTATAGGGTTCTCACAACCTCTCTGTAGCTTTCCTGGGGACATTATCCCTTCATCCCCAACCCCGAGGCTCAGCTGTATTGCCATTAAGTGTATCCTAACTAGCAAATGAAGGTGGTTTATAAAGCCGAACCAAGCATTTACATCAATAAAAGAGAAAAATAATTTCAGGCCCCCAAGAAGAATTTATTGAGATGAAAGGAAGTTCTGAATTACTATCTTGGAGTCGGTAGTGGTGAGAGGTGGGGTAAGGTTTCAATACAGCTTACACAGGAAGGGTCCAAACAACTTTACATTAGAGGCTTGCCATCACTTCTGTCTCTACACTCTAGACTCCACATATCTTTCCCTGTCTCTAGCTGACCCAATAGTATCCTCTTCTTCTGCTGACCCAATAGTATCCTTTCTCTTCAACCCCTATGCAGAAATTCAATGTCAGTTCAACACGTGAGATTTACATCTTAACCATGATAAGAAAAGGAAAATTAACCTCAGTGAAAGATGCTTAATGAACTTGACTCCTGAATATTAGTGGATTTTTTTTTAATTCAAAAAAGATATTGTCACAAACTGAACTTGGGTTTGCAAATACAATATTGCCACCTACTGTCCTTTTAAAACTATGATTGGTTTAGGATTGGACCTGTGTGATAAACTAATGCAATCTGATATATTGGTCATATAATAAAGGACCCCATAGGACACCTGAATTTAAATGAAATTTATGTGATTTCAGATATTAGATAGTGGAAAAGCACTGGTCTGACAGGATGAAAACAAGTTTTTATTTAGTGCATATTATTTATCAAGCATTGTGCTAAATGCTTAAAAAATTTAATCTCATTTGATCCTCACTACAATCCTGTGGGTTAGGTGCTGTAACTGTTCTTATTTTACAGTTGAGGAAACTGAGACAGAAGTCAAGTGGCTTGACCAGGATCATGCCACTAGGAAGTGTCTAAATTCTTCCTATTTCCAAGCCTAACATTCTATCACTATAACACTTAGCTACTTTCAAATAGGACAAGTGAGTTCTAATGCAGCTAATTAGCTGTGTGGTTTTTTGGGGGAGGGCATATTGCTTTAATTTCTTTTCTACAAAATGAGAAGGTAAGGACTACATGATCTTTTAAGTCTTTTTCTGGAGAGGTAAATTCATATGATTCTAAGATCAATTTGGTTTGCATATCATTTTAAAGAACTTCATGAAACCTTTTGAGTTATCTGGTCCAACTGTTATATAGTAGCAAGAAAGAAGGACTGAAGGAACCAGGAACCAGGAACCAGAGTCCAACTAATCTCTGAAAAAGGAGATTGCAGAGAAGGGCTAAGAGACCCAGACAGATATAAATTGATGTAAATGGCAAGATCCAGATTCCATCAGGTCAAAAAGCAAATAATATTATGATTAGCAGACTAGCACTAGCCATGAGTTACTTGTTATCTATTATGCTTTATAATAATAATTTTTGTCCTTCATTTTTGAAAAAGACCAAGATAATGGGGAGGTGATGTCATGACAAACATGTGAACTGGATTTGAGCAAGGGGGTGCTGAGTAACATCACCAGTCTCACTTTCTTTTTCGGAGGCATCTGGGACCAGTGGCCCTGAATACGAGGCAGGCAGGGTTAAGTAACTTGCCCAAGGTCACACAATTAGTAAGTGACAGAAGTTGGATTTGACCTCCTGTCCTCCTGATTCCAAGGCCAATGTGCTCTATCCACTTCATCACCTAGCTGCCCAACCATGCCTTATAATTTCTGCTTTATCTGGATGGTCCTGGGATTCCAGGTGTTTATGATTAGAAGATCAGAATCCTTGAATCTTGTTCTCTGGTGAAAAGAAAAGCAAAAATCTTATACTTGGAGGGTAGCACAATAGGCTGGAGTTGGAAGAAACTGAATTCAAATCTGACTTCAGATACTTGGTACCCATGTGACCCTGAGCAAGCCACTTAACCCCAGCTGCTTTGCAAATAAATAAATAAATAAACAAACAAACAAATAAAAAAAATGAATTAAATTCCATAGGAGGAAAAATAAAAGTGGAATATTTTTCAAAAAAATGTGGGGCACATTCACCACAAATATATATATATACATATATATATATATATATATATATATATATATATATATATACCATCAATGGGGAAAATTGACATACATAAGAAACATATGTGGCTGTTAGGGTACAGGTATTGGGGACATACAATTCAGAACCATAGAGGACCAGACTTGGAGTATTTACTAGGAAGGAATGTTATTTGATCTATCTATTCACTGTTTTCTGTTGTGTTCAAATCTACTTAAAAACTATTTGTTTTAATGTGTTTGAAAGTGTAGGTTTTGAGGGAGGCAAAAGCATCCCTTTCAAATGATTTGAGAGTGATTAGAAAATGCAACTTGGCAGTGGTGGTAAAAGTCTTGGATTGAGAGTTAGCAGGCACTGGTTGAAATCTTGGCTCCACTGCTCCCTATTAGGCCTGTCATAAATCACTCTTCCTTCTTTAGGTGTCAGTTTCCTCATTTATAAAATAAAGAACTTAGAACATGAAATGTCTAAAGTCCCTTTCAACTCTAAATCTATGATCCTAAGAGCAAAATAAAAGATATAAAGGAATCTAATGCAAAGTGCCTTTCATATCAGCTTCAAGCTTCCCAAGAAATGTCAAGTGGAAGGAAATTTTTTTTCCTAATTAGAAAAAAGGCAAAATCAAGGGAAGACACAGTCACATAATTTGTGAGTTGGAAGGGAGCCCAGTGGTCACCCTAGGTCATACTTATGAAAATATGGCCTCCTAGTGGCCTAGTGGGAGGGGGAACACTTTACATCCAACAACTAGACTCTCCAATGAGAGGGCACCCTCCACCTTCACAGAATTTCATTTCCCTTTTGGAATGTACAAAAGTAGATTTGTGACACTCTAAGGAGAAGAGGCAGTTTTCCTCTTGTGAGAAAAATGGGAAAAATAGAGACTGGGAAGGTATTGAAAGCCAGGACTAGCATAACCCACACATACACAAAACAACCCTTCTGAATCTGGCTAACACTTTATAAAAATTATCTCTTATGTATCACTTTCCCTTAATCCTAATTCCTCATACTGAAAATTACTAATTTGTAAACATGTTTATCAAAATATGTATGTACAATGTTAACTGAGAGGAGGGGGGTGGGAAGTGAGGGTGGAAGGAAATTTTGTAACTTAAAAATATACATGTGCATATATAAAAAAAGAAAGAAAACTAGGACTAGGCTTCATTACCTCTAAATTCCTACGGGGTTGGGGAGGACTTTGAAAAGAATGCCATTCAAAAATGCTTCCTTCTCTGAAGCCCTGATTGATTCTCCCAGATTTCTGACCCATCTTTGAATATCTAAAACTTGTAGTGACTCATGCTCGACTTTCATACTTCTTAATGACATTGACCTCATACTCTCTGCCATTGGAAGTGGATGAACAGCATCTTTCATGGCACCATGACATTGATTTTGCTCACCACTGTGAGATTCCCAAGATAACAGGAATCAGTCTCACTCTAAGATACTTTCCTGGGATTTTTGTTGTTGTCCAAGTCATTTTAGTGTTGTCTGACTGACTCATTTGGGGTTTTCTTGGCAAATTTACTACTGATCTATCATTTCCTTCTGCAGTTCCTTTTACAGAGAAGCAAACAAGGTTAAATGGCATGCCCCCAAATCACATGGCTAATAAGTATCTAAAGTCACATTTGTACTCACAAAGTCTTCCTGACTCCAGGCCATCTAGCTATGCTTGGTGTATTGGGGACTATATCCCCAACAGCTAGATGGTCTAGAGTATCAGCCTTGAAGTTAGGAGGACTTGAGTTCAAATCTGGCCTCAGACACTTACTGTGTGATCTTGGGCAACTCATTTACCCCTGCTTGCCTTGCATCCAGGGTCATCTCCAATTGATCTGATTCATATCTGTCCACTGGACCCAGATGGCTCAGGAGGAGAAAGTGAGGTTGGCGACTTAGTACAGCACTCCCTCACTCAAATCCAATTCACATGTTTGCCATGGCAAACATCAGGTCTTTGAGAATGAAGGACAAACATTATCACTCCAACAGATTGAAAGCATTCAGTCATAGTGAAAAGTCAGTGATCAGTTGTCAAACTAAATCAACCTGAGTTAGGCTGATAAAGCAGAGAGTGAACAAATGCCTTCTCTCTTCTAAGTAATAAATATGCAAGTGGATAAAGTCAAAGCTATTCTGAAACCTATTGTATTTGAATTGGAATTTGGGGAAACTAAAGATTTGGTTTTGCTGAGCAGGAAACTATGTAGAGGCCTAGATGTGGGTTCCCCCCCCCTTTTCCCTTTTTTTAATTAAAAAGTATTTTTTTTCTCTTCACATTCCCTCTATCCAAATGAAAAGAAAGAAAAAAACAAACCCTTGTAACAATTAAGTATAATCACTATGACAAAAATTAAGAATAATTCCACACAAATTCATCTATGCCTGGCTGGGCCTTTTCAACTCCCCCAAAGGGCTTGTTAGAGAAGAAGAGAGAAACTATGGTTTCAATAAGTAGAAACTAATAACAAGTGAAGACAGGATGAAAAAGCATGGCTATATGTTTCTATTACTTAGATTCTTGTTTTAGATCAGTTTTCCTCACCATGTGTCTAAGATCAAAATGAATAATGAAAGGAAAAGGAATTTTTGTAAGTAGTGAGAATTCAACCCAAGAACTGAAATTTTTATCTTTGTTTAAGCCTTAACAAAACATTCTGCCAATCAATAAAATAAGCAAACATTACCTGTAGACTGGGTAGAAAATGCCTCACAGGTGCCATCTAGTGGTTTAATATGGATTGCTATTTTTCAACTATTAATGTTGGTATCAAATTAATTTAAGAGCAATACAAAACTTATAGCATCTTTTCACAATACTATATGTCTTCATTAAATGGTTACTAAAAATAACTACTAAATGAAAGCAGGTTGGGCTATCATACTCAAAAAGGAAAATGTCTTTAAATGTTAATGTTTATAATTATAATTAACAATGATTTACTATTTGTGCTTGTTAATGAACTATTTATTTTTATAGAAAAAACAAAATTAAGGGAATCTTGTGCTAAAATCTCAGTCATTTGTTCACGTCCCAAAAAAGTAAGTTGGTCCACAAGCTATAAGCCAAATATCATTTATCCAATGGCAGCTACCCAAATTATAGGCATAGTTCCAGTAAGGAAATAAAAAGCCTCTGAAGACTTAATTGATCCCTATCTCATGGCAGCAAATATCAATCTTTCTATCCACCAAAAACCAGACCCTGATAACCTGAAACTGAGAAAATAACAATCTCTTCAAACTCTTCAACAGGAGACTCACTTTTCAGGTGCTCCTTTAGTCCAGAATCTTACTTATTGACTATGACATTGTGGCTCTCCATTACAATGTATATACTAAGGAAGAAAGATCTCAAATATTGTTGTATATGAAGTATTTTACTTGTTCATCCACTTTTTTTATTCATTAAACATTTGTCTATAAAGGCAGATGATGATGGGAGTGGTGGTGGTAGTCATGATGATCATGATTATACATATATATATATATATATATATATGTATATATGTATCCATATTTTTCTAAAAGGTAGTCTACTTGGAAATCACATTGAAATAAGGTCCCAACAGGGATAAGTACACCAGAGTCAATTCAGGGCATCAGTGGACTGGTTTGGATATTTTCCCCTAACAAGTCTCAGAGATAAGATACACCACCTAAGTTTCTTTTTCTTTACGTTTACATTTTTAATTTATGGAGTAAAAACAAGCATCTCCACAGTTTCTAGGTTTCTTTCCAAACTTCATTTCTCTTCTCTCACTGTTGTAAAAGTGCTTTTGATTATATCAAGAGGCCTGATTACTTTGAGAACAGAGCCTCTAGAGGGCACTTGCTTCTGTTAATCCCCTTCTACTATCAGGAATGACTTCCTATTGTAATAATCACTACACAATTTTTTGGCCCTCAGCCTCAAAGTTCCCTTAATTTATCCTCCTCTGTTTCTTTCTTTCTCTTCCTACCCAAATTCCACAAACACAAGCTTGTACCTCAAGTACCTTTTGTCCTTATACCATCTGACACTATCATATCAGTTCCTCAATTCCAACTCTGTGCTGCAGAGAATATCACCCTATATTTTAACTTGCCTAAATACCATCACCTACCTCAAGTCCACTTTACTGATTTCTTATATATAAAGTATTTTACTTGTTCATTCCCTTTTTTAAATTCATTAAATGTTTGTCTATATAGGCAGATGATGGTGATGATTATGGTGATGATGGTAATGGAGGCAATGGACAGCACTTGAAAACAGAAAGACCCAAGTTCAAATATAGTTCAAATATTTATTGTGTGACCCTGAACATGTCACTTCTCTGCTTCAATTTCCTCATTTATAAAATAGAAACAACAATAATAATTTTAACATGTCTCAGAATTGTTGTGAGGATCAAATGAGATTTTATTTTCAAAGTCAAGCAATCTTAAGAGTCATAGTTTCTATTGACATTCCATAGAAAGAAATTAATGAATTTAAAAATAAACAATGCAGAGGAGATGGTTAACAGTACAATAAAAGATGATAAGCTTGGAGAGGGAATGGCATAGAAAGATGTCAAAGCACTTGTCTTTACAATAATCCCATTAAGACACAAGACTTAGTGGAGGGGTATTGAGGTCAGGGAAGGAATTGTTAGCCGAAGTGATTTATGCATCTCACTAATCAAATATAAGGTTTTGTAGTAAAGAAAAAGAAAACACTGGGTATAATGCTTTTTAAATTCATAACAAATGAGAGATGATCTCCAAGCTAATTCGAGAAGATTGCCAGGTAACAAAGGCCTTAAGTATTCATCTTGTGAGATATCTCCTTTTAATTTATTGCTCTACAAGGGGGTTATGTGGAAAACAAAATTTCTAGAGCTTCAAACAAGAAAAACATGTTTTCATTGGCATTCAGTGCCTTGCATGCAGGCTCCAATTGTGAATTTCTGCATCAACACTTAAGATATTCTGCATATTACACAGGGTGTTTTTCTGGCCAGCACAAAAGCATATTTATTTTACTATCCAACTTTTTTTGCTACCATTCTTTGCAGTAGTACTAAAACTATGGGCTAAGGTTAATGACTGCAACCTCACAAACTTAAATTCTTTAAACAGCCCATTTCAGAAAAGATTTGCCTGCTTATATCATCTAGAGTATTGTAATTGACTTTGGGGTTGGGAGGGTGGTTAAAATATTTTGTCTTATAGGACTTTTGCAAACACTGGTAATGAGATTTACAATAATCAAAGTGGAGAGAAATCAGTTTTCCTGAAAGTATTTAAATTCATGAAAATTGGAAGTAGGATGTCAAGAGTTTGGGGTTGGTGACGATGATAATGGTTGTTATTGTTGTTGTTAAACAATTTTGAGGTGGTAGAGGAGTAGGACTAGTTGAGAGTCTCATAGTTTTACCAGAGTCTGGAAAAATGTCTATTTTTTCTTTTCCAGAAAAACAAATTAAAATTTCCAAGTTATCTGTCTCTACTTACAAGCTTGAACGAGATTTAGGTTATTAAATAGCTGAAACTTCCCCCTATAGCATTTTAAATGGTATATATATTTGTATGGTGATCAATGTCTTTAATTCCTATTTACTATAGAAACTTATCAACACTTAGATGGTATATAACTACCTTGAATCAATTTCACTCTTAAGAGATTAATTCATGAAAAATTTGCTGCTAATTTTCCTGCAGATTATCATCACAGCATTTTCAAATAATTTACCTTCTTATAAAGGAAGAAAAATTAACATGGCCACGCTATGTGTGTCAGAGCTGATCTTGCCAGATGATCACTGGAAATAACGTTTTATTATCAGGCACTTGAAAATATTCACAGACCCACTAAGCAATGAGTGGATCCAATAATGTTCCACTTAGTTTTGAGATATATGAGTTTACAGGGTATCAACAGAAAGGATCATGTGTAGGGTAGGAATTGACCTAATTATTTATCTAATCCAATTTCCCTCTTTTTACAGATGAGGATACTGAGACCCAGAGAAAATCAGTGGCTTGCCACAAGGATGCCCTGAAGATAAAGCATTTGTGTTGGAGCATGATTTCTAGAGAAGTACTTCAAATAGGGGATCTGTCCTAAGTAAATGAAAGCACTAAGTTCATCTGTGGTTGTCATCAAAAAAGAAATGAAAAGAACTATTTTCATAGGAAATGAATGTAAACCAGAAGCTATAAACAATGATTAAGAAAAATTAAAATGATTTCATGTGCTATAAACTTTGTATTGTACAATGCAAATAAAGTTGGTTAAAGGCTATATTTTTCTACCTACATATACATGTAAATTGCATATAACTACTTTTGTTTAAGGAGAAAAGAAAATCATAGAAGAAAAATAAGGAAAATTTCATGTTTTAGTAGCAACCCCCACATAATTTGTAGAAAACTTTTTGTTTTATTTTGCTTTTTAACAGATGTATATTGCTTTAGTAGAAAGGGAGTTAGGTTCACTATTACTACTTTTTTACTTGTAAAATGAAGGACACTCACCATCTCCTACTTAAACTTCCATGTCTGTTTTAGTTCACATCTTCAGTAAATCTGAAGCAGTACTAGCAAAATATTTCTTTTTGTAAAGACTGGTTAATTTGAATACATAATGGGCCAAGGCAAGGGATTAACGCTGCATTATAACTTGAAGAACTACAAGCTTTCCAAATCCAGGTTTTTGTGATCCCTAAGGCTGTATCTTCTTTAAAGTCTTTTCTGGAATTATTTTATGAATCTATCCAGATGTGTGTTTAAATCCTGTTTTTCTTCTGTGTATCACCGTTTTTCCCTAACTCATCAATCCACTACCTCCCTCAAAGCAAAATTTTAAAAGTGCTCCCAGAAAAAAGAAAACACCCATATCAAGATGCTCATTCTACGAGTTCCTTAAAAATGAGAATCTAGCTTTTGGTTTTTGCCTTTCTTTGTAACCTTGCCATATTAAAGGACCTTGATAAATATATTTGAGATGCTTAAAAATATCTTCATTATTTAAAAAGGAAATGGGACCTACTCCTCAAAAGGGACTAAGTAATAGAAATAGATGTGTACTGGGAATCAGGAGATTTGAATTCTAACCTTGTTTCTATTAGTTGGTCAAAAGACCTTGGGCCTAAGACTTAATTCAATTTTCTAAATTAATTGAATGAGATAATTTTTAAGGTCCTTTTCAATTTCAAAAAGTTTCCACACTAGATTGTAAGATACCTTTAGAAGAGAGCTTGCCCAGTAACTTTTATATCTATACTGAAATGCTTGTTGAATTGAATTTAATGTAGTCTACACTTTTCATAAACTTTAAGATTTACAAAACTCTTTCCTCCTGACTACACACACACACACACACACACACACACACACACACACACACACACATATATGTTGGAATTGCTGGTATCATTACCCCCATTTGCAGAAGAAATGGAAGTCAAGAAGTATGAAACAACATATTCAAAGTAACATCTCCAATGTGTGGTCAGAGAACTGAAGTCAGATCTCTCAATTTCTAGTTCAGAACACATTGCTAATTTACATGCATTTTGTATCACTTCCTTTGTGCAACCTGAAGAAAGGAAGGCAATTTATTTGTTCACTCCAAGCAGTGGCTGGCATATGATAAATGGCTATAAATGAGTGTTAATTATGCTAACTCATTTTTTAAAAATCTTGTTTAATGGGTCCTTTGCCATGTAGGACAGATTATAACAAAGTAATTATTAGCTGTTTTAGTTATGCCAGACTTTCATGACTTGCAAATGTTTGTAGAAGTTGAGATCTTTTCTTATCTTCAAGGCAAGACTTTAAGAAAATGGGAACTGCTGAAGCAGGCCTATAGTTTCAAAAATTATAGTTGGGAAAATATTTTCATGGACAGGTAATAAATAAGCTTTTGTAGCAAAGAAATTGTTGCTATTTGCAGAATTTAACTCATATTTCCCAACCCTCCTACGTCCCCACCATCTCACACAAAAGTCAATCTCTATCTTTATTCTCATATTAAGTGTAAAAGGGAGTCGTTCCTGAAGAATGACTGTTACCCAGGGATGACAGTTATAGGACAGATGCCAATGGGGAAGCGCACAGACATGTGGTTTCCCTTTCCTCTAGTTGCATAGGCAACATATATGGCAAACAAGAGTTCACATTTGATCCAGAGATAATTTGTTTATTGACTAGAGATCAGACCTGTACTCTAGGAAAATTTGGACATGCAGCAGAATTCCTGTTATCAAAAAAACCAAAATGACATGAGTTTTTAGACAAGGAGCTGACATGGCACTAATAAGAGACTGTCACAATACCACTCACCATCAGTCACCAAAGTGATTTTCCTATTGCACAAGTCTAACTATCTCACCCCCTAGTCAATATGCTCTAATTATCTCTAGATCAAATATAAACTTGTGATCTGAAGCTCTTCACAATTTGGGTCTTTTTAGTATTCAAATGTTTTTACACCATTCCACCCATTCTATAGCACAATCATATTGACCTATATACTGTACCTTTCACAGGATGCTCCAATTCTGGTGCCTAAAATGCTCTCCTACTTTTGGTTCTTGGAACCAGGTTTTCTTTAAGAATCAGTCTTTCCTGAATTTCCCAGCATGCTATTTCCACCATTACAACTTTCTTCGGTGATAAAGACTTTCATTCTGCCCTGTACCTTTAGCACATTAATATGGTGCTAAGCATATTGCAGGGACTTATTAAAGCTTACTAATAGGCACTCATTAGAAATATTCAAGTCAATTCGTACCCACCATGAATCATCTCATAAATTTGATTCTTCAAGTAGGCAAGAGTCAACAACTATATACTTTCATCCCAATTTTAAATGATGGATTTGTTTTGAAGTTTGGGATCATTATAAATACTGCATGATTCCCAAAACAATCTAGACTGCTCTTTTCTTACTAATCAGGAGTGGTGTAGTATAAATTGCTGAACCTGAAGTAAGGAAGATTTGAGTTTGAAATTCTCAAGACTTTTGCTGCCTGTATGATCATAGGCATGTCATTTTACTGCTCTGGGCAAAGGTTCATCTGCAAAATGAGGCTGGACAGGATGACCTCTAAGGTCCCTGATCTTACATTCCTATGTACATAAGTTTAATTGATAACGATGTACTAAATCCATTCAATTGCACAATAGTTTGGACAGTGGGCATATTTCTCATTCATCTGTTTTTGTATAGATTGTTAGGTTGATTTCCAAATAATCCTGGATCCATTCTGACAGGATATAATCAGCACGTAATTAAAATAAGGGCATCTGGAGGGTCAAGTCCTTTTTTTTACTTAGCCTGTGCAGAATATCCTTTATGGTTCTGGTAAACAATGGTCTAGTGTGTTTCTATTTTATGTGTCATTTGACATCAATAGTTAAGTCATTGAAGAAGAGTTATCTCTGGTTGCACTTATCAAGGAATCATATAGGACATTAACATGTTACAATGGGGCACTGGAGTAGGACTTTGGAGTCAGTGAAATTTTCTGTTGTTAAATTCAAACACATGCATATCATATTTAAAAGTATATTAGGCAGAACTCAAATGAAGATGCGAAGACACTCCCCCAAACCTACCACTTCCTGAAGGTAGAAGGCACCCAGATGTTGCACACCATGATCAGTTATGCCTTTTTCCTCTCTAAAAATGTCCTATGGCTTAGCAGGCTGGGATAGGGACAGGGAAAGGGATGAATACATTATTGTGATGTTAACAGGAAATATCATAAAAACTGTAGCCAAGGAATTAGTTTAATAGACCTGAATTAAGAACCAACTCAAAAACAAGAATTGTCTATAATGCACTGTTCTTCTATTTCCTCCCTAATTCATCGGCAGAATGTGACAACAGTATGAACCCATACTGATTATCTGAGTTCTGTCATAATTTAAAAGATGAGAAAAATTTTAAATGGAAATGAATTATGGCTGCTGCTCTGACAAAAAAACAAAATTAGAATTGAGATTCTATCCCTCAAAATGCACTATAAAGAAGTTAAGGCTCAAAGCACTTATGTATTAGGAGTCTATAGGAGGGGTGCTTTTAGGTAAAGGACAGAATGTTACAGGGAGAAGACAGAATAAATGCATTTTTGCATCACAGGGAAGGAGAGTACTTCATATATATAGATCCTGAGAGGAATCTGGAAGATTGAATTGGGAACAATCTACTACTTGCTTCTGAGTCATGAGAGCCAAAAAAAAAAAACAAAACTTCTCAGATGTATCTTTGAAAAAGTCATCTCTATAGAAAGCTGAGATATTGTCAGAAAATAGGACTTCAGATTGATAAAATGCATACTTGTTTTGGTTTATTTTGGTCATGAAAATGGATGCCTCAGGCTTTGGGTGATTCCTGCACAGAAAAAAAATAATTCTATTCAGGAATAGTAATCTTATCTTCTATGTTTATAGAAACTGGCCTACTTTTTTAAATTTCTGGGTTTCTGCAGGGCAGGTTGTCTATTTTGAAATTTCACGTAGTAAACAGTAACACTAATAATTTGTAAATTTATTGTGTGCACTAAGAAAAAAGTACAAGACAAGGGCAAATGTTATTTCACACTTGATTAAAAACAAAGTCCTTGTAATGGAAAATCTATACTTTATTGTAATAAAAATGATAAATTCATGCTCATAGTTATAAACCCTTTATTACTTCTCAGTCTACACTGTACTAAAAAAAATCACCTTATTAACCATATAGATTTGCTTTTTTGCTTATCTTATTTACTTTTACTATTCTTTATGAAGCACCAACATGCAGAATAAAGTCAGATTTGAGTGGCAGGGATAGAGAGTACGTTTTTACTGCACTAGACACTCAAAAGAATTGCTATAGGGCTTTAACTTTCACTCACTCTCCATGGTTTTTGATTCTCTATCTTCAAATACTAGAAATTGGAAGCAGTAAAGAAAATGAAGAGATAGCACTGTCTCCATACCACTGAAAATTCCTCCTCCCCCAAGTTCATGGTTCTTTTTGACATGAAAAAGTATTTTCCCCTCAGAGGAAAAAAAGGCTAAAATTTTAAATGCTTTTTGATTTACGTATATGAAAGTGATGCCAACTTCTTTGACGTACTCAGTGATGAAATTTCCTATCTTTTCTCTACAGTATTTTCTTTTCTACATTTTTCTATTTTATGTACTAAAATATCAATCTAAAATAAATTTGCTTTACTCCTTGTATATATAAATTTTATACTGTTTCTTATTGAATAGCAAACTACAATTGATGCTCCAAAGTGCCTTAAGTCCTCATTCTAATTCAAAGACTACAACTGCATAATTTACATTCTCAATTCAATGACTGACAAATTCAGGAAGTCTGCTTATTAAAAATACTGCTTAGGAAATTATGGCAATACATTTTAAAAGGAAGAGGGAACATTTAAAGATGAAGAGGAAATTTTATAGAAAACATACTGTATAAATCATGTATATCATTGAATTTTGTTTATAAAATTAAGTACTAAAGCAGTTACAATCACCCCACCAGTCTACCTAGAGGACCGGTCATTCATTGATTTATCTTTTTTTTTTCCAATTTGTTACTTCAACTGTTCCACATAGAACCCAAACTTTTATGAAAGCTTTATGAAAGTCACTAACCTTCACTATCTTACTTCATTTTGTTATAGGAATTTACCAATGAATTGTCATCTTCCCTACAAAAACTCCCTGCTATCTTCTTTCTTCCTCATATCTTCTATTCATAGTAGTTCAATATTTCATCCTTCTGCATTTTCTCTTATAGCTGAATTGTTAAATCTGCCAATAAATCAAGATGTCCTTTTACTATAGTGTCTGGAGGCTACACTAAAAAAAGTATGGAAATTTTAGCTGGGATGAAAACAATTATGGGGAAGTAAAGATTTTTGTAAAAGTTATTTTAATTCAGATATGGAAAATACCATGGAGAAAACACATTAGACAAAGTTTTTACTAAATGAACAAGGTCAACGCCTTTCCAATCCCAAACATGTCCATGAAGCTGGAAGCAGCAAATGTCTTCATCCAAGAGTATTCAGCCACCACTGGAGAACAAAAAAAATTTAAGTTTTTAATAAAAAGATAAAATTTCATTTTATCCAATCAAAATAAAAAGCATATTTTTATGTAACTGAAACAATTATTTCAGAGATAATCTTCAAAAACTGCAATATAAAGTATCATTCACTCTGAGCATGATAGACCATAAAAAATCCAAGATCAAAACTGATGGACTGGGGAAATGTTAATGACATGGTATAACCTGATTTTAACAAAGCTTCTTACAATATTCGCATAGTTTTAAAAAGGAACTAAAATATAATAAAACAATGCCAAAGAAAATGGATTTGACTGGAAATGGTGGTAAAATAAATTCTAGTAAATGAGAAGTAGATAAATTGTGGATCATGTGAAAATATTTTTTCTGTCTTTTTACAGGGTAAAAGCTGTCTTCTGGCAACAAGGGTAGCATAAAGAAGATGAGCTTGAAAGAAGTTAAAATAAATTTTAAAGTTTAACAATAAAAAAGCATATTTTAAGACTTCATTACAAGCACAACAACTTGCAATTGATCTACATCCCTCCCTATTAAGGTTTTACATTTACCTTCGAGAAATGACATTTACCTGTTGTATGTATTTTGGCTTTGTCTAACATACCATTTTTCTAGGCTTTACTAGTTACTCCTTTAGATTTGTGTTAAGCCTAGTTCTGAAATCAAATGTCACTTGTGCTGTGAAAATACTGCTACATCTCAAATCCTGCTAACTTAATTTGCATAGTTAAACCAGTATATGTTTTGTCTACCTTTGAAGAATAGACATGGCAGCTTCACAATAGAGAACATTCTCTTATGCATATATTTGGACTTGAAAGTATTCATGGAAGCAGAAACTATTCCAAAGAGCTCAATAAACTGCTTTGTTAACTACCTTTTTAATCTTACAAGACATGTGGTCCTAGCTTTGAAGGATATAGGGAAGTAATTAATTAAAAAGTCAGAAGTAGGTTATCTTTTCCCTGGTTTCCAAACCAATAAACATACAAAAACCCTGGCTGAATAATTACAAAAGGATACTTAATAGACTCTTGGAGGATGTCCTCCAATACATGGAGATCTTTAGTAGTATGCCCATAATGGTAGGAGGATGGGAAGAGAAAGGTAATGACAAGAATGTCTATCTTGGTAAATAATTTTTCTAATGATTTCCAAAAGGTTTAATATGCTTATGAAATTTTCAGGGGAAGCTAATAACAGAATGATAGGATCAAGATTCAAAAGTCTAGGCTTAAAATCAAAAAAGATGAAATTTGGCAGGGAAGAATGAAGTCTGACACTTAGGTTGAAATAAATAAGCTATATAGATAGAAAAGCTAATGTGGGAAGAACTGTCCTTTTTCCACAAAAAAATTTAAGGGTTTAAGTTAACTATCTATAATTTCAACATGAGCTAATAGTATAGATGCCAAAAAAAGCTAATTTAATCTTAAGTTCTATTAACAAAACACACTATTCGGGAAATTTAACAGTCCTAATAAATTGTAATAGTAAGACTATGGTATTGCATGCTTAGTGCTATAAAAAGTGTTAACATTCTGAAGGACATTGACAAATTGGAACACACCAAGAGATAGTCAATATTAGAAGCTATTGTTATTTATATGGTATGTTATGATTTGGTAAAGAACTTTACATAACCAACAGCTGAAAGATCTAAGAATATTCAGATTAGTCGAACAGTCTTAATGAAGAAAAGATGACTGTGATCCAAGTATTTGATGGACTATTATGAAGACAACTTATTTGAGAACAAGGAAGTAAATATTAGTTCAATGTAACGCAGGATGATTTTGATATTTAAGGTAACTCATTTATATATAGGGCTTTAAGGTTTACAAAGCACCTTTCCCAAAACAATCTAGGGAAATATAAAATATAATTACATACAGATGACGAAACTGAGTGCTCAGAGAGATGAAGTTTTTACCCCACGGTAACACAGCCTAGCTAATCCTAGCTCTGATACTTTACTAGCTATGGGAAAATTGCTTCACTGGTCTGAGACTCAATTTTCTCTGCTATAAAATTGGGGGGGGGGCGGTAATTAGATAATTTCTAAGACTCCTTCTAAGACCCAAGGATATACACATATACACCTTTCAAAAAATAAGTTTAAGATAGAAAGCATGAACTGGGTCTCCTGATTCTTTTTTACTATAAGGATAATCACACCCTTATCCATATTCTTTGAAGTCTGAAAAAACTTTCTACTTATTATCTCATTTGTTCTAACACTCCTGTGAAGTAGGTCCTCTTATGATCCCCATTTTATAGAAGAGAAAATCAAAGATCAGAGAGATAAAAGTGGTTGGTCTGGTAGTCACACTTAGGACTTGGAGGCAGGACTCTCCTACATCAATATGCTTTTTCATTATTCCAGGTCTCTCCTTAGTTCTAACAAAGTAGTAACCTTAAATGAATGACTACCTTTTAAGTAAGATGACCTCACCAGATCTTTGAAAGGCAACTGAGAGGGTTATTATAGAAGGAACAGTCTTGCAAATGTTAGGCAAGGTGGTATCAAAAATCCCTTTCTAACCTTTTGATTTTAAAACCATACATTGGCTACCTTTTATCTAATTTAACTTGCTAGAAATCTATATAGTATTTATATCCATATTTGTCAATATTTACAAGACAATCTCTACTAATAGTAGTAATAATACATTAGCCTGTTTGAAGTAGGACAGAGTCCTCAGTATGAAAATTAAATCCAGAATAGCTAATTGTAATTTTTCAGCAGACTGATTATAGAAAAGGAAAATTATCAACGATAGTGAGAAAGGAAAATGGGGAAACATAGTACATATAAATTTCAAGAGTGATAGCCAATGTGTTTAT
The DNA here is from genome assembly GCF_037893015.1 of Macrotis lagotis. NCBI lineage: Eukaryota > Metazoa > Chordata > Mammalia > Peramelemorphia > Peramelidae > Macrotis > Macrotis lagotis. The sequence continues at coordinate 127,372,506 of NC_133665.1, forward strand.
GTTAATGCATTATGAAGCCACATTACCTTTTACTAAATTCATGGGCATCATTAATGACATAGTACATATCAAGTTTTCAAAATGATATTTGTAATATACTCCTACATTACTGCTGCCTATTATCAAGACTACTTTTCTCATCAAAGGCCAGACTTGATAATAGTCTGTTTACATGTTTTTAATGTCAAAAGGATGCATATAAAACAATACTTTTAAAGTTATGCTACACTAGTTAACATTGCACATGAGAGCAAATGCTTTAAAAAAAATCCTAACATTTCATTCAGATGCTTACAAATTTTTTTAAGGTGTTTTTTTTCCAAGGCAAATGGGGTTAAGTGGCTTGCCCAAGGCCACACAACTAGGTAATTATTAAGTGTCTGAGACCAGATTTGAACCCAGGTACCCCTGACTCCAAAGCCAATGCTTTATCCACTATGCCACCTAGCCGCCCCGCTTACAAAATTTAAATAGGCTTTTAAAAAACAACGTATGGGGCAATTAGGTGGCACAGTCGATAGAGCACCTGTCCTGGAGTCAAGTTCAAATCAAATTTGAACCTGAGTTCAAATCCGGCCTCAAACACTTAACAATTGCCTAGCTATATGACCTTAGGCAAGTCACTTGACCCCACTGTCATAAATTAAAAAAAAACCTTATGACAAATATGAAAAGTACTTTGAGGATTATAAACTGATTTATATAAACTATTTAAGTATAGATTATACAAAAGAATACCAAAAACAATCCTTACACCTAATTAACTCCAATTATTACAGATTTAATTCTAACTAAGAGTTCATTTGATTAAAGTTACTTACACAATGATGTTATTAATAGGGATATGGATCAATTTAACAAAAAAACCAATGAATCCCATTATAGCAAACCCAATTGCTGTTGCCATAGCAATCTTCTGGAATTCTGAAATTAAGAACACAGACAACTCATTTTATTTTCTTTATACTTTTAAGTGGAGTAAAAAAAAAACCACAGTGGTCATGAATGTTTTGTAAAGATTCACTCTTTGTTACTGATATAAAAATGTAAATGAAATGTAAACATACATTCAAAAATAATCAATTCTGAGTTATCATAGCACACCTAGCACCCCAACAAAGTAGAAGTCAAAATGTAGGTCTGGTCAATATTGAACAGATTATGAAAAGTCAAGGACATAATTAATAAAGGTAAAGTTGTCAATTAGTCCAATTTTTCTGGAAAGCATTTGGAAATTATAGTAAAGACTAAAATTTCTGTCTTTTGTTCCAGAAATCCCAATAGTCAATATGCACCCAAGGAGTTCAAAGACAGAAAGTTCACAGAAACAACAAAATATTCAGAGCAGCACTTTCTGAAGTAACAAAGAAATGGAAAAATATAGTTGCCTGTGGATTGGCAAAACTGGTTTAACAAACTGTTCATGAATGTAACTAAATTATTAAGCAATAAGTAATGAAGAATTAATAGAAATGTACAGGTAGACATAAACTGATGAAAAGTGAAGTAAACAGAATCAAGAAAATGATAAATATGACAACAATGAAAATAAAAATCTGAAAATAGATCCTGATTCCTCATCCCAAAGGAGATATAAAAAGATTCCTCCCTCCCCTCATAGAGAAAATAAGACTATGGGTGTGAACCACAGTATTCTATTCTGTTGATATTGATAGTTTTGTGAAATTATGGTTTTTTTCTGTGTTACAGTGTAGGCACAAAACTTTTTGATCCACCCAAAAAAGAGATTTTATTAATGTGAATTATATATAGTGAATTTTTAATAATACTAGAAATTAAAATGTCATAGTATTTTTATGAAAATAGTACTGATTTCATGAATTCCCCGAAAGGGACCCTGTATTACACTTATAGAGATGGCTCCAAGTGGCACAGGAAAATGAAGGTAACATGAAAACAAAAACTCAAAACTAATTAATTTTTAAAAAATTAACTGCTATTTTGTATAATCATGGTAACAGTCCTTTACATAAACGACATGACCAATGGGGTGATATTTGCAAAGCATTCAGCACAAGTAGGTGTTATATAAATACTTATTCCCTATAATCATTAAGTTCACAGACAAAGAGGTACAGGTGGGAGGCACCAGAAGAAGGAGAGGAAGGAAGACAGGCAGCAGGAAGGGGAGTTAGATAGGAAGCAGGATGGTCTATGTGAAGGACTGTCATAATGATTATGCTCAAATTCATTAACTAGAATATCTGAAACTTTAAGAAAATATAAAAATAATGCAGATAAGATTTTTTACAATAAGCACCATATAAATTACAAGATAAAATTTAAAACATAAAAAAATTGATAAATTAAAGGAAAAATTTTTTGGGGGGAAAATCACTATTAGTTTGAAAGACTGGCAACATAATGAACCAAAAGATAAATCTGAATTGTTATAATTTAGGCAGACAAATCATATTCACATAATTGATAAACAATAAAGAAAAAACTTAAATGACAAAGTTAATGAGAAAAAAATTTCTAAGACTCTAAATGTAGAAAAATATAGAAAGCCATCTTTCTTTTATGCTGTAATGCTGCAAACTAAAAGAGATATATACAGACTGGGGGGGGGGGGGGGGGGGGGTTGAAGTCAGCCTGAAACCAGTCAGTATTCAGACTAGTAGTAATACTACATCAGAAAATTCTACAAAGATAATAAGGTTCAAAAAGGAGTTAAAACGTTTGAATAATGAATGTCAAGAAAACTCATAAATATAAAAAGGAAACACAAAAAAAAATAAAAAATACAAATAAACAAAAGTAAAAGTGAACAAGGAACTGGTAGTCTTTACCTTTTCTATCTGGCTTGGTACATCTTTTGACAAGTCGAATTGAGTCCTTCACAAACTGCCGACTAGGTTCGACAAATTGCATTACCTGATCCATGACTATCTGTTTAAATAAAATCATAGTCAATTACTAAATTTGTTGCATGTCAAACATCTATTCATTTGGTTATATCATTATCACAAGGGGCCAATTAAGCTTGAAAAAGGTAATTCGAAAATCAGTAGATAGAATAGGAGTTACAGACAGTATCAACAGGATCTCCCCTTAGGATATCTGCAACTGCCATTATTAAAACTAGGAATGCTGATGAGAGCCAGAAATACAATCTATTAAGGTCCATAGATGGCCTTACTGGGCTGGACAGAGTGTTGGGTTGGAGTAGGGAAAACAAGTTCAAATCAAGCTGAAGACTGTAAGCTGAGTAACCTAGGAGACAGTCACTTAACTAGTGTGCCTTGGTTTCTCCACAAGGGGAGAACCTTGAAGGGTTGTTGTGGGGATCAAACAGGGTCATATTTGTAAAGCATTCAGCAAAAGTAGGTGTTATATACTTATTCCCTATCCCCATTAAGTTCACAGAACTAAGGCACAAGTGGGAGGCACCAGGAGGAAGAGAGGAAGAGAGGCAGGCAGTGGCAAAGGGAGTTGCAGGATGGTCTATGTGAAGGATTGTTAGGATGATTATATAAACAATGCTTTAGTGGTGAAAGCCAAGGACTTGGAAAACTTGGAAACTTGAGTTCAAAACTTGTCTCAGATATTTAGTAGCCATCTCAAGTTAGGCAGAGAGAATCACTTAAATGTTTAATCAGGTTGGCTGTTTACTCATCTGTAAAATGGAAATATCACTTATTTCACAGAACACAAATGCAAAGCACTTCTACATACTTGAAAATGCAATAAAAATGATAAGCCATCACATAGTTGTTAATGGTTTACCAAACGCTTGACTTACATTAGTGTAATGCAGTGGGAAAAGCATTGATAATGTTTGTCTTTCTAGAAGACAATGACATCAGGGAGGGGATGCCATGACAAGCACAAGAATTGTATTTGAGTGAGGACTTGCTGCGCTAAGTCACCAACCTCACTTTGTCCTCCAGAGCCATCTGGGTCCAGTGGCCAGATAGGAATCAAGACAACTACAGATAACCCTGGATGGGAGGCAATCAGGGTTAATCACTGGATTCCTAGTCAGAGATCTGAATTTTAATTTAGGCTCTGTTTCCTTGGGACTTGAGATACCTTGAAATTCCTTTCTATCTGTCAAGTGAAAGGTTGTACTAGAGGACCTCCAGTTATCTTCCAGGTGTAAATTTATGCATCAACAGGTTTCTAGAGTATGATTCTAGAGTACAGGAAGTCATTAATCCCATTGGGGTAAAGGCTAAAGGAGAACATGGGATACTTCATCTCCATTACTATTTCAGCAAATTCTGAACCAGCTCATTAAATTGCTAAGCTTATTCTGTAAAAGTGAAGCCAGACTATTACCTCTACAGGGTTTCAAGCCGCTCTGTATATGAAATACATTACACCCTTTAACTGTTAATAACTTCTAGTCATGGATCTCCTCTCCTCTTAAGCACCGATTCTACTTCATTTATGGGTGGATTTTGTGCCCCACATACTAGATGATGTTTTTCCTTCCTTTTTGAAGATGGCAAGCACAGAGTCACCAGCCCCATTCTGGGTCCGGGGCCTAGAAGGGAATCGGGTTGGCCCGGATGGGAGGCCATCAGGAATACGTGATTGACCCAAACACAGTTACTAACCGAATTTTGGGAAACCCTGTCTTAAGTGACAACAAGGAGTAAGTTAAGGGAGTTTTATGGGCAATATCGGGGTTTTTTTTGGTTTCTTCAAGGCAAGGGAGGCCGGATTTGGACTCAGGTCCCTTCCCTCCCCCAGTACCATGGCTGGAGACGCAAGTCCCCAGGGCAGGCCCATCCCACACAGGGGCAGCACGGAGGAGGCCGAGAAGGCGGAGACCCAGGCGTGGGCCCGCAGCCCCCAGGCCGGCAGCAGCGCGGCCCGCCGGGGGCCGCCCTCGCCGTCCCGGCCGCAGGGCGGCGCGGAGCGGGCTCTTCGCCTCCACATGGGGCCGGCCAGCCAGCGCGACCGCCCCAGCGGCCCGAAGCCCCCGGCTCCCTTGGGCGTGGTCACCGCGTCGCCCGGCCCGCGGCCGGGAAGCGGGAGGGACACGGAGGCTGGGCCGCCCGGGCCGGGTCGGGACCGCCCGTCTACCGCGCCGCCCGCGGGGCACGGTCTCCGGCAGGGCCGGGGCCTCGCGGCCTCGGCCCCTCGGCCTGCGGCGCGTCACAAAGCGCCGGCCACACGCGCGCCGCGAGACCCCTCACCTGCACAACCGACGCCGCCGAGCCGCAGGACACGTAACCCCTCGCAGCGAAGCGGCCTGGCCCGGGCGGAAGCGGAAGCCGCCGGTCCCTTCCCCGCCCTCCAACCGGCTCTCGGCGCCGCGCCAGCAGCCTCTCGCGCAGACGCAGAAGGAAACCGACGCGTCCCTGCCACGCACTTCCGGGAAACTGCCCGGATTGTTGCGGCAACCACTCGACCCTCCCAGTTCGCCGCCAATCCTTTCGCCGGCTCGTTTTCCTCAGGTTTGACCCTAGGCAGACCCCGTAGATTGCGCCCTCCCTGCTGCGTGCGCAGGCTCGACGAGAGTTGGAATCTCGCGGTGTTTCGCCGCCACCAAAGCCCGGCGCACCGGGCTCCCCATCTTTCCTTGTCTGCACCTCGGTTCCCCAATTTCCCAGGAACCTCCCTCTGCCGCCCAGAGAATGAAATGAGGGGCTCGAGGCCTGTTGCGGGAGGGGAGGCCCGCAGGCCCAGCGTGTGCGACGGCAGCCTGTGAAGGCTAGAAAAGACGCGTTCCAAGTGATACGCCGGGCCCCTTCCGCCCTATTCCCGCCATCTAAGGGAAGGGAAGGAAGGCCGCCGGAAAGAAGCGTTTCTTAATCAGGCAAGGTTGGGGGCTCCAAGAAGAGCTGGGCTGGATCTCAGCTGATCGGCCGAAAAGAGCGACTTCCAAGGGTGACGGCAAAAAAAAAAGACTGGGGGCGGCTAGGTGGACAGAGTACCTGAGTTCAAATCCAACCTCAGACACTTAATAATGATCTAGCTGTGTGGCCTTGGGCAAGCCACTTAACCCCACTGCCTTGCAGAAACCTAAAAAAAAATAAGATTATTGTTACGTAGCTGTGTGGCCTTGGGCAAGCCACTTAACCCCACTGCCTTGCAGAAACCTAAAAAAAAAATAAGATTATTATTATTATCACCTAGCTGTGTGGCCTTGGGCAAGCCACTTAACCCCATTGCCTTGCAAATAACTAAAAAAAAATATCATTATTATTACCTAGCTGTGTGGCCTTGGGCAAGCCACTTAACCCCATTGCCTTGCAAAAACCTAAAAAAATATTATTATCATTATTATTACCTAGCTGTGTGGCCTTGGGCAAGTCAACCCCATTTGCCTTGCAAAAACTTAAAAAAAAAAAAAAGACTGGTTGCTTTTAAGGGGCTCCCACTCTAAAGAGGGAGACAGCATACTAATGTCCAAGTTATATATGGCATAAATTGGAAATAAGGCCATTAAGAGCACAGAGGTATTGGTCATGTTGGGTTTTATAAAGCAGAGATCTATAGCTGCAAGATACCTAAAGGTCACCTGGGGCCCAAAGAGAGGAGATGACTTAACAAACTGGATGAAATTATAAAAATGAAGCATTCCTTGGTTTTTGAAGAGCTGATACTCTAAAAGATATGTGTGTGTGTGTGTGTTGTGTTTGTATTTATATACATATATGAACTCAGCAAGACAGCAAAAGGGGGGGGCTCTATCCCAATGAAGTGGGAATCAAGAAAGGTTTCCTGCAGAAATAGATTTGGACCTGAGTCCGGAAACAAAGCCAAGATGATGCTGAGCTAGAGACACATAGGAAGGCAAGTAAGTGACTGCCTTCAAGCAGCTCTTAGTCTATTGGACCTTGAAGGAAACCAGAAATGGTTTAGAGGTGCAGGTTAGAAGGAACTAACTTCTAGGCATAGAGGTCAACCAGTTCAAAGAGACAAGACAGAGGTGGAAATCTTGTGGGCAGAACAGCAAATAATAATAAGTAATAACAGGAAGGGTTGGGGTGAACCCAAGTCATAGAATCACAGTTGGAAGATATCTACCTCATATACTAAAAGGAATTTTTGCTACAGCATACCAAATAAGGAGGGGAAACCAGTTGTCTAATCATACAGCAGCAGTATTTATTATGAGCTAGGCTCTTTGAGGAATGCTGACATTGCATACAAATAAAAAAGACCTTATCCTCAGGGAATTTATCTGCTAATGGAAGAAGACATTCCATTAAAGGAGGTATAGTGGCAAAATCTAGAGAATTAGAAACAGCCAGAAGAGTGAATTCCTACTTGGCTTTTCCCCATAATGGAGGCCAAGAGGAACTCAAATCAATGGGACGAGACAACCCATTCTGCTGAATAGCTTTATTTCTTCAGAAGTCTTATGTCATCAAGTCTTGAATTTACCTACAGATCCTATTTATGCTTTTTGGACAAAAATAAGAAAACTTCTAATTTCTCTTCCCTCTGAAAGCTTTTAAATACATAAAAGGCAGCAATCAAATTTTCCCTTTGTCTTCTATTCTGGATAATTATCATTAATTTTGTTTGTTTTAATTAATATAATTTAACTGATATGTTTTAACTAATAAGATTAAGTCCCAAAGCAATAGAGACAATCTTTACCTTCCTAATTATTCTCCTCTAAGCATCTCTTCCCTTATCAAATTGTGATTCTCAGAACTGAGCTTTGCTCCAGAAGTGCTCTAACCAAGTCAGAATACAGAGAAACTATCTCCTTCAAAAGAGGGGCGAAGACCTGAGAAGTGGAATGGGATGGATTGTCAATGTCCAGCCAGGATCAGGGATGAGAAAGGTATATGAGGAAAGGATGGGGGAGAGCCAGAAAGGCATCTACTCTTTGGCACTCTCATACTGGCAGGGGAAGACAATAGGCCCTTTGCTCCGTAGTTTCTATTCCTGATAGAAACTGGACAGCAAATGATTGATAAATACATAGATTTTTCTCAGTCATTCTTGATCTCTGCAACTTTTACCACTTTTCTCATGAACACTCAGCTTTCATGACATTGTTGTTTCCTAGTTTTCTTATGTATCTTGTACTTAATGCCTAATTGTTTTATGCACAGACCACTTTTCCCCCATGGTGGTGCTGCTGATTGTCTTTAGTTCTAAAAAAGGATCATGATATTTGGGAGGTGATGCAATGACATGCAGGTAAATTGGTTTTAAGTAGAGGAGAGTGCAAAGTCATCAGCCTTACTTTGTCCTCCAGAGCCAGTTTGATCTGACTAGAGATGGCCTGGATGAAGTAGATGTTGATCTTTTCAAGCTAAGATCTTTGGTAGGTCTCAATTTGACAGGCAAACCTATTCTGTGATTAAGGCAAATAGTTACTGTTGTTTGTCCTTATGCTTGAAGATCACATCTGGGAGTGCTACCATGATATGCAATTGGATTTAAGTATGGAGGTGCTACACAGTCACCAGCTTCACTTACTCCTCCACTCAGATGATTTAAGGCAGTAAGAAAGAAATGAAGCAAAGAATGACCTTTTTTTGCAAAGGGAAAAAAAATCTAAGAGGGAAAAGACCATCAGGATAGGATTTCTGGCTAAAATAGAAACAATTTCTATTTACCTTCACTCTAAACCAATCAGGGTCCAAACAATGGCCAAGTAGGACTTGTCCTGAGACCAATCAATACTTGTTTCTGCAGCATACATATACTAAAATTGGAAGGATACAGAAAAGATTAGCATGATCCTGCACTAGGATGACAAGCAAATTCTCGAAACTTTCCACATTAGTAACTGATGCATCCAGTTAGAAACAACTTTCATTGCTTAAAAGATCTGAGAAACAGGGACTGCCCAGGATTTCTCTTCATGTATTTTTTTTCCTTTCAGTGACTAATCAAAAAAAAATCTTTTGATCTTTACACTTTTGGATTAATGTTCATATTTTAGAACTTTTAGTGACTTTTGGTCAGACCACTAAGCTGTGTTCAAATTTCAAATCTTTCTCATTTTCATCTAGAGAAACTCTGATATTGCTTGTAAATGTATGGATTGAGTCTGTCAAAACAATTATTTTGATCTAAATTTTAACAATAGAAATTTAGGTTATACATGAAGTTTATTCCAGAAACATCTATAGGTGGTAGTCATAAAGAATAGCCACCAAAACAAAATGAGAAAAGGGTATTTATAGAAATTGGGTGGGATAAAAATCCACTTTAAAAAAAAATATAAAGACTCCTCTGAGCAAAAAAAAAAAAGTTTATTTTGGCTTTTCTCTAGAAAAGCGTACACTCTGACTCACAAAGGTAGTGAAGGTCAAGGAGCTGCCCTGAATTGACAGTCAAGCAAGATTATATGATCTAATGTAATCTCCTCTTCCTCCCTGTAGTTCTTCTCTGTAGACTCATTGGTTAGTCTTCAGAGGTACATTCTATTTGTGAAAATCTACCCCAGCAACAAGGAAAAAAGAATGAAAGATTTTCACTTAATCCCATTGCCTTGCAAAAACTAAAAAAATAGGAAAGTTGTCTGGTTACCTCTAGAAAAGACCCATATAAATTCCTATACTACTGACATTTCAGAAAGGGAGAAATCTCATGTTTAATATGTCTATTACATATCTGATAAAATAACATCAAGTCAGAAAGGAGACACTAGTCTGCTGCTAATTGGACCATTGTCAGTTCTGATATAGAACAGACCTCATGGTCATCATAAATGACACATTTATGCAGTAATGTGTAACCTGATTGACCAACAAAATTTAATGATGCTTTGTATGATTTTGAGTGGAATACTCCCAATAAAACCATTTCAGGGTTAATATTCCTAGTCCCCCTCAGGGTTAAGAAACATTAAAGAACAAACTATTATTCTTAAACTATTTCTAGAAGAAATTCCCTTGTATTCCAAACAGGTACTCACTCTCCTAACTTTAGATAAGACTATTTTCCTATTAGAAGAATAGACTTTTTCCCATGAGAAAAACCTTGCATTCCAAAGCAGCTCATAAGACTCCTTTTGTTTGATGATAAGTAGACTGTTCCTAGACCTCATGTTCCAAGACAAGTTACATTACTTCAATTAGTCATAATCCTGAAGGTTATTCTCACCATCTGGATGGTGAAGTAATATTTTACGGAAATCTTTCTTTTTTTCCTTGCTGCCCAAGGCCACACAGCTAGGTAATTATTAAGTATCTGAGGCTAGATTTGAACTCAGGTACTCCTGACTACAGAGCCTGTGCTCTATCTACTGTGCCATCTAGTTTCCCAAACTTTCCTTCTTTATTAGAATGATATCTCTAATTTTTCATACAACTGGTAAAGTCAATTTGTAAATGCAATTAGAGAAGGATCAAGCTAATTTACACAGAGTTAGCCTTCAGATTTATAGTGGGAGAGACAGACCTTGAGAAGTACAGAAGTGAGCATTTAGACAATATTAAGAGTTTGAGAAACCTGTTTTTGATAAGAATTATAAGATTTAGAAAATTAGTTTTCATAAATCACTCAGAGGTAGAGTTTGTACTCCATAAGTGAAAATGTTTCATTTTATTTACTGAAGTAAATTACCACAGGAAGGAAGGAAACATTTATTAAAACGTACTATACTAAGGATCAAGGATAAAAATAGAAGGAATAGTCCCTGACCCCTCAAGAAGCTTACATTCTCATAGGAAAAGACAACCCACAAAAGGTAGATGAAAAGTAGGGGGAGGGAACAGATTGAGGAGAGGGAAAAGTTCTCTATTTTGGTTTTGATCAAGGACAAGACAGGGAGAGAAGGCAGACTGACCCGGAGTCTCCTAGAGGGACTCACCAATGGAGAACCTGGGGTAGGATCTGTGAAGGGATGCTGCTGGGGGCCAGGGGATTTCAAATGCTGAGAGAAGTTCCAGGATAAGCGAGCAGTAGAAGAGTAAGGGTTTTGAAGTGGAAGAAAGTTGGAAACAGGTCTCCTGGAGAAAAATGACAACTCCTAAAACTAATCTGATAATTCTTCCTGCTGTGGAAGAAACACTGAGACAATGAGAACTCTAGCAGTTCATACCAGGATGGAAAGACTGGACAACAGATTTTATGTCTGTCATCAAAGGAGCAACTTCACTAAGTCTGTATAGTCATTTCTTCATGGTTATTTACCAAATTATCTTAAATCATTAAAACTCAACCATGATGCATAGAAATTGCAATCCACATTCAAAGAGTATCCACATGGATTCAATTCAATAAATGTTAGGAGCTTACTGTGTTCTAGACACTATGCTAAATACTGGGGATACAAATAAGGAAAAACTGTCCCTGCCTTCAAAAAGCTTGCAATCCAATGGGGGAGGGGAGAACCTCAGAGTCAGGGTGGGGTACAATGTTCCATTTGTTTCATTTCTTCAGTTATATCTGACTTCATTTAAATATAGGCATAGATATAGGAGTGATTTGTATAGCTCATTTTGCAGATGAGAAAGCTGAGTCAAATGGGGTGAAATGATTTGCTGGAGATCACACACTAGGAAGGAAGACAGATTTGAATTTAGGAAGATGAGTCTTCCTGACTTGGGAGACCTGGTTCTCTATCCACTTTGCCAACTAGCTGCTTAGCTTCACGTTCCAATGTTGAGTTGTTCAGTCCTGTGGGACTTTAGGACTCCATGACTCCAGGGAAAGATGCATCAAGCCAAGCCCTTCTTTCCTCCACTATCTCCAAAAGTCCACCAAGGCTCATACTTGTTTCCAGAACGCTATCTATCCATCTCATCTTTTGCAGTCCCTTTTTCCTTTTTCCTTTAATCTTTTCCAACATTAGGATCTTTTCTAGTGAATTCTGTCTTCTCAGCATGAAGTATTTAAACTTCAGTTTCAATATTTAATTTCCAGTGAATATTCTGAATTTAAAAAGATTTAATCGTTTTGCTGTCTGAGTCCTCCTTTGGGAGGAGTATACTGCTCCATCTCCAGAGGTGAAAAGGTGTTGAGTATCAACTGGGGCATTCAGCATGGTGATGAGCTTATTCTGGGAGTAAAGCAGAGCTGATGATGGACAAGCCAGTGAAGGAAATGCTGTTATCTCCATTTTAGAAAACTATAATGTGACTTGGTCAGGGTCACACAGCTAGTAAGTGAGGTAGCAGCCAACTAGGGTCTTTCTAACTATCTCTAAGCCATTATATAATCTAAATACTTACATAGTGTATGAACCACAAATAGAGGGATAGAATGGATCCAGAATGGAAACAATTAAAAGAAGTCAGTCCCAGAAATACTGCAACAACCTTCTATTTATAGGTCACACTATTACTAGACTGAGGCCATAAGATGTCCCTCTCTCTTGAGTGAAATGTGGTCTTTGAAATGTTAACTTGTTTATATGGGGAAAAATTGGAGTGGAGATATAACATATAGTTAAATGAATTTAATAGTCCAGAACATTGTAAGAGACCTTGAGGGCAAAGTTATGTATGAGCAAAAAGAAAAAAGTTATAATGAAAGAAATTGGTTCAGAGCAAAGAAAAATAAATCTTTAATACTGATATATATATGAGCATATTTTTGTATGTATGTATGTGTGTATGCCTGCTTGCTATGTGAGCATGGACAAGACACTAAACCCCCTGTAAAATGAGGAAATTAGAGTAAATGTACTCTCTAGCTCTGCAATCTGTTACATGAAACACAATATTAGCATGACAATGCTAATTTATAATGACATACAAGGATTAAAATAAAGGGGAAAATAGTCAGTGGGACCAAAGCAAACATTTCCGGTTCCTTCTACAATTTAACACCCCCCCCCCAAAGAAACCAAAACAAGAACAAATCTGTGCTGCTTCTGAAAATTATCCACATGACTTTGTTCACACAGAGTAAGATTTCCAGACCTACAATTCTCATAACATCTCTTTCTCTCCCCTGACCCTGCTACCATCTTGGTGCAGGTCTCTGTCATCTCCCACCTGGACTAGTGCATTAGCCTACTGGTTTGCCTGCCTGCCACAAGTCTCTCCACATTTCAGTCCTCCCTCAGCTGTCAATCACTCATTTAATCTTGTCAATCCTTCCCTCTTCTAAATAGATTTTCTTAGTTTCCTATTTCCTCCAGAATCAAATACAAAATTCTCTGAAATTCAAAAGCCTTCCTAACTTCCCCTCTCCCCTAATCTTCCCTATCTTTGCCACATGAACCATGCCATCCAGTGAAATCAATCTTCTTGCTTTAAAAGGTGCTCTATCTCCTGACTGGACTTTTTCATTGACTAGCTCCCATGTGAGGAATTCTTTCCCTTCTCAACTCTACTCCTGGCTTTGCTAGCATTCTTCAAGTCCCAGCTAAAATTTTACTTTCTATAGATAGCCTCTTCCTTCTACTGATTATGGACAAATTTATCTTTATATAGTTTCTTTGTTCATAACTATTTGCATATTGACTCTCCCATTATGCTATAAGCTCTTTTTTTAACTTTTCCTTTATCCCTTTCACTTAGCACAATGCCTCTACATAGAAGGTATTTAATAAATGTATTTTGAATGACTATCTTCATTTTAAAGACAGCTATCTTCCTCCTGTGCTCTCTTCTGATAACACCAATGAAACAGCTAGGGCTCCAACTGTTTGATGATATATATCTTCTCTGTACAACTGCGAGACACATCTCCTCAGATCTACTTAGTAAGATCCTAAATTTCATTTCCCAGGCCTCTCTAATTTGATAAATGGACTTCCAAAAGCAATAAGAGACCCAGATCATGGGAAAAAACCTCTTGCTTTCCCTAACTCTCCCAACTCATTCTCTGTCATCAGTAGAAAAGAATTCTCAGCTTCCTTGTCTGGGATTTTCATGACTGGGACAATCCATGTTTTTCTATGTTCTTGCTTCCTATTCCACTTCCAACGACATCTTCCTCCTCAGGATTCTGAGTGCCAGGGATGCTAGATACTTTGTTTTGTAACTTTCTGATGCCTGATGAAGTAATTATTTTTTTACAAGGCAATAGGGTTAAGTGCCTTGCCCAAGGTCACACAGCTAGGTAATCATTAAGTGTCTGAGGTCACTTTCGAACTCAAGTCCTCCTGACTCCAGGTCTGGTGCTCTATTCACTGGGGATTGTGATGATTGGTAAGGAGAATTTCACCTAGCTATCCCAAGTTACCTTTTTTTGTTATAGAAAGAGCTTGATAGTGGATACATTGTTAGAATTGGAATCAGGAAGACAGAATCAAATTTTGGCTCCAGGCAGTTTCCTGGAGACTTAACTTTTAAATTGTCTGGGGATTGTGATGGTTGATAATGGGAATTTCCATCACCTACTTTGAAATCATAGATCCTTCTTGATTTATGCATAATGGTGGATAGAGTACTGTGCCTGAAGTCAGAAAAGCATGAATTCAAATCCAGCCTCAGATACTTCCAAGCTATGGGACCCGGGGCAAATCACTTAACCCTCTGACTGCTTTACTTTTTTCAACTGTAAAATTTTGGGATAATAGCATCTACCTCATAAGATTGTTGTGGGATCAAATGAGTTGTGCTAAGAGTTTGGGATTGAAAATAAAAAGGCAAAAACAAATCCAAAATAGTATTCCTATTCATAGATGCATAAGAAAAAGCAGTGAGGAAAATGTGCTTTCTTGTAGTTTTCTTTAAGAAGTCTAAACATCTCTCTGCTTTCAATATTGTTAGATCATCCCATTCCATTAGTATTTCTGCAGTTTTTTGTTTTTAATCATGGAAAAAGAAAATAAATGAACCACATTTGATTTTAACCTGCTATATAAAATAAAGCAGTGTATTTTTGACTGTTAGAAATATTTTATTTAATATTAGCTGTCATATCCCTAAAAAGATGTTGGTCCAAAAAAAAAATTTCCTAAATGTCACTTTTTATCCTTTAAACACAAAACCAAAAGCTATTCATGAATAGACCCCAGAAATACAATGTCACATACAGTCTGGATAGTATATGTACCTCTAGAAAGTAGCACAGGAAGTACCTAACAGGGCCTATCCCCTACTCGTTGACTTTCTTCTTCCTTTTCACAACTTCCCCCTCATAAAATAATTTAAACTCTCAACAACAGCAACAACAAAACAACTAATTCCAAAAGATTAGATAAAAGCCAAGGAAGTACCATTCTAATCAACCCATTTCATTTTGTATTAGGCCTGCTTTGGCACAACTATAAAGTATTATTTTCAGTAATTGAAATATTGCTTTTCAAATTTATGCCTATAAGTGGAAAATGCATCCTCTTAAAACTCTTGTTGCAATACCCAATAAATCCCACAAGATGGTGATAATATCCTACAAATGCAGTAAGATTGCTAGCCATTTTCAGCATGTTTTTTCATGCTGAGATTTCAAGAAGGATTTTGCTTTTAAGCTTTATGTAGGAATTAAAATATATTTTAATTACATTTAAAAATGTATTAAAATGCATTTAATTATGAAGGAACTGAAATAAATACATTAAGCTCAGACAATGTTTACTATGCAAAACACAAGGTAAAATCAAAATGAGGGGATACACACTATCCAGTTCTCCCAACTTTACTGTAATCAAAGGAAAAAGGAAACCCTAAGGAGAAATAGTCTTAAAGGGTCTTTTCTTAACAATTCTTAAGAGTTATTTTGTCCAGCTCTAAATTTAACAATCTAAATGAAATGGATGAATATCTACAAGAATATAAATTATCCAGATTAACAGAAGAAATAAAATACTTAAATAACCCAATCTTAAAAAAAAGAAATTGAATAAGCTACCAATGAATTTCCTGAGAAAGGATCTCTAGGACCAAATGGTTTCACATATTCTTGGGAATTCTACCAAATTTTACCAAACATAAAATCAATTATAATATTATATAATATCTGGAAAAAATATGTGTAGGAGTCCTACCAAATTTCTATTACACAAATATATCACTAATATCCACACCAATAAAAACCAAAAGAGGGAAAGAAAATTATAGATCAATTTCCTTAATACTGATGCAAAAATTTTAAATAAAATCCTAGCAAAATAGATTACAGCAATTCTCACAAATACCATATTCTATAACCAGGTAGAATTTATACAATTTGTAGGGTTGGTTCAATATTAGGAAAACTATCAGCATAATTGATGATATCAATAACAAAATCAAAAATCATATCATTATTTCCATGGATATAGAAAAAGTCTTTGACAAAATATAGCTCCCATTCCTAATAAAAACATTAGAGAGCACAGGAATAAATGAAACTTACATTAAAATAAGTAATATTTATCTAAAACCATTATCTAAAACTATGAACAGTAAGCATTATTTGAGATTGGGATTAGTGAGAAGCTTTTCCAATACAATTAGGTAAATCAAGGATTCCCATTATCACCTCTATCATTTAATATTATTCTAGAATTGTTAGCTTTAGCAATAAGAGAAAAAAAGTGAAAGAATTTGAATAGGCAATGAAGAAACAAAACTATACTTCTTTGCAGATCATAGGATGTTACACTTAGAAAATCCTAAAGAATCAATTAAAAAACTACTTGAAATTAACAATTTTGGCAAAGTTGCAGGATTCAAAATAAACTCAAATTATCATCATTTCTATGTATTAAAGAATCCCATTTAAAATAACTGTGGTGGGGCAGCTAGGTGGTACAGTAGTTAAAGCACTGACACTGAAGTCAGTCAAACCTGAGTTCAAAACTGGTCTTGCACTCTAACTAGTTGTGTGACTCTGAGCAAGTCACTTAATCCTAGCTGCCTTAAAAAAATAAAGATAAAATAACTTTGAAATCTGCCTGTAAAACAAATCCAGGAATACAATACTAACACAACACTTTTCACACAAAGTCAGATCTAAATAATTGGGAAAATATTAATTGCTCATAGGTAGGCTGAAACAAAATGATTAAAAATGACAGTTCCACCTAAGTTTGTTTATTCACTGCCATTCTAATCTATCAAAAATTATTTCATAGAGCTAGAAAAAATAATAGCCAAGTTCATCTGGCAAAGCAAAAGTTCAAAGATATTAAGAGAGTCAATGGGAAGAAAAAGTAAAAGAGAATAGTCTGGTCATACCAGGTCTCAGAATGCATTATCAAGTGGTAATTATCAAAACAGTCTGCTATTGGCTAAGAAATAGAAAAGGTAGATCAGTGGAAGAGATTAAATGTTAATTACATCATAGTAGATGATCATAGCAATCTGGTATATGATGACCTCAAAGATTCTAGCTTTTGGAACAAAAACTCAGTTTTTGACAAAATCTGCAGGGAAAATTGGAAAACAGAATGGCAGACACCAGAGAAAACTATATTCCATACTATTATACTAAGGTAAGGTCAAAAGGGGTGCATGATTTACACAGAAAGCTTGATACTATAAACAATTTAAGAGAATATAAACTAGTTTGTCAAATGAAGAGTAAGGGAAGAATTTAGGATCAAGGAAGATATAAAAGCATTGCATAATGTAAAATAGATAATTTTGATTGCATAAAATCAAAGTTTTTGCACAAATCATTGGAACCAAAATTATAAGAAAACAGAAAACTGAGAGGGAAATTCTCAGTTTCTCTAATTTCTCAAATATATTGGGAATTGAGTCTATTTTTTGCAAATTTCAGATCATTCCCCAATTGATAAATGGTCAAAGGATATGAATAGGCAATTTTCAGACAAAGAAATCAAAACTTTCTATATTAAATGAAAAAATATTCTAACTCACTATTAGAGAAATCAAATTAAACAACTCTGAGATATCACATACCTATTAAATTGGCTAATATGACAAAAAAAGAAAATGTTGAATGTTGGAGGGAATGTGGGAAAAATGGAACACTAATGCATTGTTGGTAGAGTTGTGAACTAATTTAAACATTCTGGAGAGTAATTACAAGTTCTGCCCAAAGGGTTAAAAAATTGCATGCCCAAGAGAAAAGGACCTATTTTAACAAAATTATTTATAGTACTCTTTTTGTGGTGACTAAGAATTGGAAATCAAAGGGATACCCTTCAATTGCTGAATAATATTGCACTATATGAAATAAAAAGCAGAATGATTTCAGTAAAACCTGTAAAGGCTTACATGAACTGATGCAAAGTGAAGTCAACAGAACCAGGAGAATATTGTACACACTAACAGCAATATTGTTCAATGAAAAACTGTGATCGACTTAGCTATTCTCAACAATACAATGATCCAAGACAATTCTAAAGGGCTAATAAGAAAAGCATATTAGCCATCTCTGGAGAAAGAAATGATATTGATTGAATTAAGGCTGAAGCATACTATTTTTCACTTCCTTTCATTTTTTTACTTGAATTTTCGTGTACAAAATTACTAATATAGAAATGTTTTATATAATTGTTCATGTATAATCTATATCTGATTACTTACTATCTCAGAGAGGAGGCAAAGAAGGAAGGGAATAAGGGAGGGATAGAATTTGGAGCCCACAACATTAAAAATTGTTAAAAAAAAATAAAAAGAACCTTTCCTTGCAATAAACTGACAATTTCTAATCCAGTTTCTTTTTATTGAATCCTTCTAGACAGTTCCTGAAGTTGAAATAGGGCTAAATTTGGAAATGGGGACATGAGTTCTAGGCTTGGTTTTTGCACTTTCTGCTTGTATGACATTGGGCAATTTACTTTAAATCTCTCTGGAACACAGTTTTCTTTTATATAAAATGATATTAATAATACTTTTCCACCTAACTCTCAGGGAAGCTATGATCAATGTTTTACATATTAACTATCAAAGTACTTTGTAAACAATCAAGTTTTATAGAAATATTTCAGTAATGGAATGCTCAGTACCTTTCAGAGTCCCTTGTAGTAGGTTCTTGGGGTAAGAATAGCATCAAAAAAGGATTAGGAGGTATCCAAGGTATCACCTTGCTCTTGGAGTAAATTAAATAAACCTTATAGCATTTTCTCCTTACATGGTTACTTTTTTAATCTGAGAATTCTTTGAATTAAAGTGATCAGGTCTGTTTTTCTTATAAAAATTTATCTTCTTTAAATTTTATATTGTTTTTACCAGTAACTTTCTTCCATTTCATATTCATTTCCAAATATGTCTATTCTTCCCCCCCTTCCCTTCATCAAACCATTCATGGTGTCAAACATTAAAAAGAAATAATCAATTAATCAAATTCATGTATCATTTGTCAATATATATATATATATATATATATATAATATTCCACATCTAGAGTCTTTTACAACTATAAAGGAGATAAAAAAGGTACATTTGAAAAATTTTCTTTAAAATTATGCAATGAACAGTTGTCATCTTTATATATATTATTTTAATTCTGTTTACTCTGCATCAATTCATATTACTTCTCTGAATTACATTCATTTTTTGATGAAATAGTAATATTCTATTACATTAGTGTACTAGTTTATTTATCCACTATTCAATTATTAGATACCAATTTCCAGTTCTTTGCTACAACACAGAGAATTTGATTGAATATTTGGATGTAGTTGGGAATCTTTATTTTTGATTTTGAGCTCCTCACATTGCCTGGTCTAGAGTAGGATCTTTGGACCAAATACTATGAACATATTTTAGTCACTCTTTAAAAAAAAATTATTTAAGGACAATGAGATTAAATGACTTGCCCAAGGTCACACAGCTAGGCAATTATTAAGTGTCTGAGGCAGGATTTGAACTCTGTCCTCCTAACTACAGGGCCAATGTTCTATCCACTGTACCACCTAGTTGCCCCATAGTCAATCTTTTTTTGTGGTTTTTGCAAGGCAGTAGGGTTAAGTGACTTGCCCAAGGCCACACAGCTAGACAATTATTAAGTGTCTGACTCCATGGCTGGTGCTCTTTCTATTTGGCTATCCAGCTGCCCCACATAGTCACTTTTTAAATAAAATTCCAAATTACTTTCTCAAATGATTGAACTGGGCTATGTGGTTTTTTATCCTCATTTGATTTACAAAGACATTAAGGTGCAGAATGATTAAAATGATTGTAGAACCAAGAGCAAAGTCCAGAAATGCAAAGATATCATTTCACTGGGTATCTCAGCAGTTTGACCCTGGCTTCCCTGCTAAAACCACATTGACCTCAGTGTGATAGAAGGAAGATTTATTAAAGGACAAAGGGCAGCTAGGTATTGCAGTGGATAGTGCACAGACCTTGGAATCAGGAGGATGGGAGTTCGAATCCAGCCTCAGACACTTGACATTTACTAGCTGTGTGATATTTGGCAAGTCACTTAACTCTGATTACCTCCCATCCAGGGCCATCTCCAGTCATACTGATTCATATCTGGCCACTGGACCCAGTTGGCTCTGGAGGAGAAAAATGAGGCTGATGATGTAGCACAGCCCTCCTCAAATCTAATTCAAGTGCTTGTCATACCTCCCTGATGTCCTGGTATTCTTCAAGAATGAAGGATAAACATTAACAGACAAGAAGACTGATATAAATGAACTATTATATAGTAAATAGTAGTCCAGTGACCCAAATTGTTCCACAGTGAAGTGAGAGCAGTTTTCATTTTCCATAATCCCTGAATGCAGAATTATTTCATAGTAAGGGGTGGAACATCTCTTGTCCTATCCTTCATTAGCAGAAACCACTGGTGCTTGATAAACTTACTACTTACCACAATCCATAGGTATGGTCAATCCTGTTTAGTCACTGTTTTTAACTATATGGTGAAACCATTTCTTGTCTAGTTCTTTCCTCCAACCACACAGTCAACTCTACCATTCTCCCTCAGACATGCTGGCTATTAACATGGGCAACTCGAGTGTTCTACCTCATGATCCAGCTCATTTATTACAGTTCTGGTCAGAGCAATAAAATGACAAATAAGGATTTCCCCCCTCTCTTTAAGAAATTTCTAACACAACATCCCTCAATCCCGAAAGAAGAGCTGATAATGATTGAACCTTTCACTTCTTGAGCAGTCCTCTGCTCAGAAACAAAGAGAAGTCAAAGAGACTGACATTTTACCCAGCAAGGTTGGCATAAATCACACCCCTACACTGGTGCCTTCTAGTCTGTAGTCTCATAGGCTAAATAGCATAACCATCCAGAAAGACTTAGACTAATCACAAAAACCCTGGTTGTTTGAATACTTCCCAGTTTGATAAGATAGGACACTAACATGTGATCTACTCTAGAGGGCAGGGTTTTCTTCCTAAAGAAGGAGTTGGTGGTGTCTCTCTAATTAGGAGCATAAGCATGATCCATTCACATATTTACTAACCACATTTTCAAAGGCAGAATTATTATGAATTTGGGGTCTTTTAAGATCTGCGTCATCAAACAGGAGCCTAATGTAGTGAGCCCTAGGGTGGCATAATAATAGCTGACATGGATATACATAATGCTTTAAGATTTGTATCTATCACCCTCTGACTTCTCTCATTTTTTTCTTTCTCTTTATTTTCTGTGTAGTTTCAATAGTTGAAAAAAGTAATAATATTTGGCATTTATATAATTCTCTAAGAAAGGCAAAATGCTTTACATATAATAGTCCATTTGATGTCAATACAGCTCTCATTAGATAGTTGCTATCATTAGCTCCATTTTATAGATGGGGAAACAGATTGAGAGAAGTTAAGTAACTGACTCAAAAATCACACAATTATTGTTTCTGAGACAGAATTTGAATTCGATTTATCTTGAATCCAGGTCCTGGCTATCTATATACTGTGTCACTTATCTGACTTGAAAGAAATGGATCACAGAAGCATCAAACACACATCTAGTCATTTTCCCTTTGAACACATTGGAGGCAAAATGTCCACTTTATATACATTGTTCACCATCTCCCTATCATTTTTTAATCATGATACATATGTACCATTGAATTCTCAAATGTCTATTTCATTGTAACCCTAATATAAAGCTACTAGTTGCAATCATTTAATTTTTTACTTAAGGCAATGGGATTAAGTGACTTACCCAAGGTCACACAGCTAGGCAATTATTAAGTATCTGAGGTCAGATTTGAACTCAGGTCTTCCTGACTCCAGGGCTTGTGCTCCATCCACTATGCTACCTAGATGCCCCTAGATGAAATCATTTTGCAGCAGGCCACACACTATTTTCTGCATACATTATTTCATTAGATCATCACAATGAATCTGTGATATAGGGACAGGAACAGTATTTTGAGCTTCACTGGACCTTAGAAACCATCTAAAAATTAGGACAAATACTTATGAGATATGATATAATTGTAATTCTTTGAGGGACCATATGGGTTGGACTCAGTGGTCAGTGATGTCTCTTCCAAATCTAAAATTCTGTGATCTAATCTTCTCATTTAACAGATGCTAAATGAGGTGAAGGTGAAGAGACTTATCAGAGATCATGAGAGTAGTTCAGAAAAGAGCCAATATTAGGACTTAAGTTTTATGATTCCAAATCCATCTCTCTCTCTCTCTCTCTCTCTCTCTCTCTCTCTCTCTCTCTCTATCTATCTATCTATCTATCTATATATATATATATATATATATATATATATATATATTTTACATTCATCAGAAGGACAATGATGATAAAACAGGAAAATTGTGAGTGATAGAGAAATCACAGGAAAATAGGTACATTAGAACTTTGGGACTGTGAACCAGTCATTCTGCAAAGCAATTTGGAACTATGTCCAAAATGGTAGTTAATTATACTATACTCTTAGATTGAGCTATTCCACATATAGGCCTATACCTTTAGAAATGAATGAAAAATATTTATGGTAGCTCTTTTCATCATAGCCAAAATCAACAAAAAATAAATAAAACAAGGTTTTGATTCTTCTTGGAGAGTGACCAAAGAAATTATGATATATTAATGTAATAGAATATTATTATGCCCTAAGAAATGATGAAGCATAGAATTTAAGAAGAAATGAAGTGTGGCAGAGTGAAATTCGCAGAACCAGTAGACAATTATCCAGAGATAACGTATAGAGAAAAATAAATTTGAAAGCCTTTAGAACTGTGTTCAATGTAATGATAAAGCACTAGTGAATGATATACCACTCATCTCCCGATATAAAGGTGAAGAACTTAAAAAGGAGGAAGAGACATGCAATTTCTGAGATAGCTAATGTGGGAATTTATTTTGCTAGATGATATGACTATATATTGAGGGCTTTATTATCTGTCTCTTTGTTTTTATTTTTACTTAACATATATGAGTACATGGAGAGAGAGGGAAGGACAGTGGGAAAGACATTAATAAAATCTTGTTTATTAAAAACATTATATATATACATGTATATTATATATATATATATAGTAAACATTAAAAAAGAAATATATTTCTTTACCCTAAAACAAGGGTTGGCAAATGTTTTTCTGTAAAAGGCCAGATAGAAAATATTTTAAATATTATAGACCAAAAGCCAAAATTGAATTTATTATACCCTTAAACAAGGGAGAGAATCAAAATCCCACAAAATTTTTAGGGACAAAATTCAAAATATTATTATAATGATAAAGTACAATTTTAGTAATACAGGTCTACTAATGAGAACAATGGAATTCTTTTTTAAAGCAACAACCTTTTGCTAATTGGAGCATTAAAGTTATTTTTTTCTTATCATCAAAATCAATTATGAATATTCATCTGTTAATTCTGATCAGTTAGTTTATTTCATCTTTGAAATGATTTTTTTATATAAATAGATTCTACCAAATGGTGATATCAGTCCACAATCTATGACTATAATTGAGCATATTTGTCTATTGTGAAGCATTTATAGAATTTTATTATATTCTATTCTTTGACATTTTCTTTTTAGCCAGTCATTACATTGCAGAATAAGTTCTTCCAATTGATAATTAGGTGAAAGCTCCTCAATTCCACAGTTCAATAGATTTTGAAATAAGAAAATTTTGTTTACACTTACATCAAGATCTGAAAAGTGCTACTGGAACTGTAGTTTGAGCTCAAAAAAATAGTCTTTGCAGATTTGTGTGGAAATAGAGTTCTTGCTTCTTATTTTAACTTTTGAAATCATGAAAAATATGTAAGCAACTTGACTTTACTTGTGACTTAAACAACATTAATTATCTTCAAAAATTTCACATTCTATCACTGTTTGATTTGTCGTTCAAGGTTGAATTCATTAGCAAACATAATCAAGTTTGTAATAAAATCTAATTTCCAAGCCATTCAGTCTTAAATGTAGTTGTTGAGGGCAATCATTATTCAGAAAAAAAATTTCAGGCTTCGCCTTGAGCTCAAAAAATTCTAAAATCTTTTTTTCCTCTTCTTGTTTTGATATGAACAATATATACCACCAATAAAATAAAATAATGTTGCAGCACTTGAAACATATAGAGCTATAATTGCAGCACTGCACTTTGTAGTGTAGTGAGTGTGCAGTAGTATAAAATAATGAGAAAGCCACATATTGTCTCTGACATAACTACTCAACTTTGAAGTTGTATATGCCATAGATATAATGAATTACCTTAGTTATGTTCCATTAAATTTTATTTCAAAAATTCTTAGTTTGTAAGTCATACAAAAACATGCAACTGGCTACCCAATAAATTTAATTGGTTGACTCCTGCCCTAGGATCTAAGCAAACACTGTCCTCAAAATTAATGCTTGGAGTGTAAATGATATCAGCTAACCATTCCATAGGATTCTTATTCTGGAAGCCAAATTAAGGACCCCTGAACAGAAGTATGCTGTCTGACCATATGCTCCATACAATAAAAACTCTCAAGGTACTGATTTACCTAAGGTCGTACATTTGATGTGGGATTAATGAGAACATACTTTATCATCTGCTTCATTAATCCTTGTTCAGAGATTTAAATCTCATCAAGAGAATCATCAGCCTGATAAGGGTATTGTTGCTTATATTGAAGGGTTGTGTCATTTGAATACATCAATCTATAATATTTCTTAGCAGTCATGTTATCCATGTATGTTATACAGTTACTCTCTATGCAGAGTTCACAATGTAAATCTCCAAAAGTGCCTCTTGACTAAACCAAACTTGCCATTTAAAATGGCTGCAGAAAAGGCCCTACCACATCTTTGGATGTTATGGAAATAAAAGATTCTCCTATCAATAACTATCCATAATATTCAGGAAAATAATATTTGTCAACAGACCTGTGAAACATAATAAATGCCTGTTCCATAATGTCTTTAGATCCATTACATTGCTGTTCAGCCTACACATCTAAGGGAATATAGGGAATAATAGATTCTGCAAGAAGGATGCCATTTAAAAATCTAGTAAAATAAAATCCAAAAGCAGCTATAATAACTGATATCATCTTACTTCTATCATCTGAATTTGACTCTGTGTAGAAACAAAACCACAGTGTTATTATATAATATATTCAGAAATTCCATGGTAGGGCTACTGGATATTGCCCTATTTTTAAGAGATTCATAAATCTTCATGATTTCAGAATGAAAACCATAGTTGTGATTTAACAGTAATCAGTAGAGGTAACTTCCATGACATTTCTCCCAGGACCTATTGCCAAAACATTTTGTAATCATGAGGTCTGGTGTGAGATTATGATGTTCATTCAACAAATGATCTAGATGTATTCTGAATAATATGACTCCTTAACAACTAAATACCCACTCCTAGAAGGCACAAAAGCCTTTTATGAAGCAAGTAGTTATACCTCTAGAAATTAAGATTTAAAGAAGTGATACCAGCACAGCTGACTAAATACAGGAACTCAAAGTTTTCAGAGATTGCTATCTGAGAATGCCATTGCATCTGGGTTGAACTATTCAAAACATTTAAGCTAGTTGTATATTTACTTTAAGAGGGAAGGGGGAAGCTAGGTGGTGCAGTGGATAGAGCAAGGGCCCTGGGGTCAGGAGGACTTGAGTTCAGATCCAGCCTCAGAGACTTAATAATTACCTAGCTGTATGACCTTGGGCAAGTCACTTAACCCCACTGCCTTGCCAAAAAAACTAAACAAAAAAAGAAGAAAAGTAATCTTGCCCAAACTAATCATTTTATGGAGAGGGAAAACTGAGACTCACCAACTTTAGGAGACTTGACAAGGATCTTGTAGATAATATCAGAAGTAGCATTTGAACCAGGTCTTCTGACTCAAAAACCAAAATGCCCTTTTCCCAATATCATCCTGCTTCCCATGAACATTATTATAAGTAACTTTTAAAGAAAGTATCCTCAAACCAGTTGGACAATAATAAGAATTTTTGATTAATGGCAAAATAAAACTTTGTGAGACTATACTGCTAAGGTCCTTATGCAACTTGCTTCTTCATTACATAAACTCAACTAATTCCTTGCTGTTCTTCTTAGGGTAAAGGTTTTTTGTACAACTTGATCTTGGATAAGATTATAAATGACTGATCTTCAATAATGATTTTGGATACACACACACACAGATGCCCATGTCCAACAACAGGTCCCTGACCAAATCCCACTTGGTAATTGTACCTTATTGGCTCAGAGCAAATATAATTGGTAAATGTTTCTGTTTTGGTCAGAAACCTGAGGGTCTTCCCTCTCCCAGAGTGATTGATTTTTTTTGATTAGGGAAAAGAAGCCATTCTTTGCTTCATGTCTTTCTTATCTAGCCTTAGTCACTGAATGGTCATTGCCTCAGTCAAACTGTTAAAGACTTTAGCTTAAAAAGGCCAAGATCTCCCACTGCATTCAGGGAAATTTCCAGTAGTTCTTATCCATATTTGGATAAAGACTAGATTCAGATGAATCTAGAAGAGAAAGTGAGACTGGTGATTTTGCATAACTCTCCCTCACTTAAATCCAATTCATTTGCACATCATGGCATCAATCTCCTTGAAGTCATGGTGCTCTTTAAGAACAAAGAACAAACAACAACATAGAAACAAAACTGTTATTCAGTGATAGGTATGGTATGATAGGTATTTCTGTTCATGAAATAGTAGATGATCACAAGATTCAGAGAATTTCATTTCTGGCTTTCTAGGATTCCAAGCATGGTATTATATTTTGGTGCAGCTAGTTGGTAGAGGGGCAAGCCTTGAGTCAGGAAGATTCATCTTCCTGAGTTCAAATCTAACCTCAGACACTAACTAGCCCTGTGACCTTGGGAAACCCTGTTTCCCCTTGTTGAGCCAGAGAAGAAAATGACACACCAGGATCTCTGCCAAGAAAACCCCAAATGGGGACACAAAGAGTTGGACATAATTGAAACAATTGAACAATAACATTTTGAGAATGTCTTCATAATAGGAATAAAAGTGGATGACTTATTAAAAAGGATTCAGGAAATCCTGCATTGCTTTACTATGTTATATAACAATAGCTAATAAAAAAAGGATAATCAAGATATTCAATATTCCCTTCATAGACTACTATATCAATGTATTCGTACAAAGAAAGAAAGAAGGAAGGGAGAGAGAGGAACAAAGAAAGAGTACATTCAAACCATGCTTCCTGTAATCCAAGAACAAAGCAACATCTTCCAAGTTAGATTTACTTGGGGTTATTCATTTTCGATCATGCTTTTCTTTCTCAAAAGGCAGCCAATTTGGACCCATTTTCTTTCCTTTAGAGAAACGATATTCACATTGGTTTTATTGGGATTATAATGGGATTCAAAGTCAGTCGTGGGTTGTACTAAATGACTTCAGAAAGTCTTCTGGTTGTTCAGGTTCTGTGATTCTGTGAATAGTTAGTGGAAGGACCTTTTCTATAATGTTCCTCAGACAATGATATCAGTCTGTGCTAATGTGTTGCAATGAATTTAAGCCAGATACTCTATCCAACAATGTTAGAGCTACTTAGTATTAGATAGCACTAAGGCAAAAATGGCTTACTCAAGAATAATGTCATCTACTAAAAGCAATAAGCCACAAAGTAGTAATGCAACTCTGAAGTCAGTGAAAGTCAAGAAGATCAACCATGATGTCTGTGACTAGACCTTCGTATTTTAAACTTTCCATGGCATGAAGAGCCCTCGTGGCATTGTTGTTGCATCATTTAAAGTTTATAAAGTTTTATATGTGTGTGTGTGTGTGTGTGTGTAGGTAGAAGGATATATTGATAGAAGGATGGATAGATAATGTTGCTAAAGTCTTGATGCTTAATAGTTTGAAACTTCACTTAGACTTTTGGGACACCTTATACTGTCTTATATGTATATTGGTGTTTATGGATGTATGTGTGTGTGTGTGTGTGTGTGTGTTTGTGTGTGTGTGTGTGAGAGAGAAAGAGAGAGAGAGAAAGAGAGAGAGAGAGAGAGAGAGAGAGAGAGAGAGAGAGAGAGAGAGAGAGAGAGAGAATCTTATTTAATCCTCATATCTACCCAACTTCCAAGTGAAGGATCAGTCAATTAAGGAGCACTCTGGCAAAAGTCTTGCCAGCAATGACTGAGAGACCCCTGTTGTGATTGTCACAGGACAACCTGCTTCCTTTTCTTTTGATAGAGATGGACAGTAGAGATTCTGGAGTATATCCTCCTTTTGCAACATTACGTGGAAGATTTTAGTCAGTTCTAAATGAGCAATGGACCCACTGTATTGTAGATCTCTGCTGGGATGGAATGTCTGCCACACTTGAGGAGCCTAATGGCATTCAATACCTATTCTTCAATGGAAGTTCAGCTAAAAAGGGATTGATTTTGGCCTAAAATATATGTATAGTCAATGGTTTCAGCATTATTTGATGACAGTCTTTTGAGAACACTTTGGAAGTATTCAGCCCATCTCTCCTGGATCATGGCTTTATCATCAATTGATGTGGTTTTTGGCAGAATCATAGTAGCATAATGGAAAAGTGAGATATGCAAATCTAGAGACATCTCCATTCCAAATATTTTAAATGGACTATTTCTGCCTGACCTGTTGTAGAATATTCCAAGTTCATATTAGACTAATCAGTCAGTCAAACCCACTGTACCTTAACTCCAACATTGTGATATCATTGGTCCTTATTCACTATGAAGGACAAAAAACAACACCAACTCTGAAAGAGTTGATGAAAAGTAGATGCTCTTATTATCCTCATTTTATGACTGAAGAATAACATAAGAGAGAGTAAATGATTTGTGTCATAAAGCTAACAAAGTGTTCAGGGTGGGATTGTAATTCAGATGCTCCTGCCTCTACCACCCTTCAGTACATCTTGTACCATAATTACAGAGTGGATAAGGGCTCGGGAATTGGAGAGAGGAAGACTTCAGACCCATCCTGCCTTAATTATTTAATGGCCATGTAACCTTGAACTAATCACTTAAAATGAGGAAAATAAAAGCACTAATTTCTCAGATTTGTTGGGAGGCCAAATGAGATATTATTTGTAAAAAGTTATTTTAGCCTTCTAGTACTACATTAATGCCAATGGTTTTTGTTGTTTTTTTGTTTGTTCTTTGAAAGGCACTGGGATTAGGTGATTTATCCAAAGTCACAAATTGTCAACTGTTACTATTATATAAGGATAAGCCCATACCCTAATAGTGTCACCATATTCCCAGTTCCATTCTTAACAAGGAGTGTTAGACTCACTCTTGTAGCTGGACACTTATCCCTATGTGTAAACTTCCAGGATGCAATTCCATAACTCCTTAGGGAAGGGAATCATTTTATCAGGGTTACTCAGGAGTCTGAATGGAGGGTCTAATTTGAGTGAGAATTCTCTCATTTCCTTTTCAATCCTTTCCTATCTCATCCCTCATCCCCTCTTTCCACAGGCTAATTTTTCATTTCCTTTCTGCCCTCATTACATGAACCTTCCTTTTATACTGGTATTTATGTGAAGGGGTGTGTGTGTGTGTGTGTATCTTTTCTTTTTCAATGTTTTGCTGAGTATGACTATAAATGTCATCTGAGTGTCCCAAAGCAGAAATGGGGAGGTTTTGGTAATCAAGAAAACCACCCTGAAAATATATTTTACAAGCTATTTAATCCTACTTGTTTCATAGGCAAATTCCTAAAGATGTTTGTCCATCACATCAGGGAGGTGATGCCATGACATATAAATTGAATTTGAGTGAGGGGGGCTGTTGCTAAGTCATTAGCCTCACTTTCTTCTCCAGAACCATCTGGGTCCAATGGCCAGATATGAGTCAGGATGACTAGAGATGACCATGGATGTGGTGCAATCAGGGTTAAATAACTTGCCCATGGTCACACAGCTATTAAGTGTCAGAGACTGGATTCAACTCCCACCTTACTGATTCCAAGGCCAGTGCTCTATTCATTGCTCCTTCTAGCTGCCCAACTCCTCCTAAAGTCAGAATTGATATGAACTGAGGGTTTCATTGTTTTCCAAGTTAATCTTTCATTTCTCTTGATTATAGTCACTTGGCAGTGCCTAAGACTAGGCACTTGACCAACCCCTTGCTCCTTCATGTTGCAAGAGACAAGGG
Source organism: Macrotis lagotis (assembly GCF_037893015.1). Taxonomy (NCBI): domain Eukaryota; kingdom Metazoa; phylum Chordata; class Mammalia; order Peramelemorphia; family Peramelidae; genus Macrotis; species Macrotis lagotis. The sequence continues at coordinate 127,402,799 of NC_133665.1, forward strand.
AGGGAATAGTAAGGGTAGGGGAGACTAGAGAAGAAAGCCCAGGTCAATCTGACCTAGCCAACCCAGGGGGTTTAGTCAATGCAATTTGTAGGGTTTTGACCCTGTCCTTCTCTGCTTGGGGGGAGTCAAACTAAGGTGAGTATATATATGTATATATATATATATATATATATATATATATATATATATATATAACTGGTTGTTACAGCCAACATCTAGGAGTTATATTAAAATATTTTGAAGCTGATGTTCTAAGCTACTTGCCCCTGCAGATCGTTTTTAGTGTTGTTTCATTTCCACTGGAAGTTTTCATGCCTTCAGACACCCTGTCAGCCTCTCTGGATTGGTGAAAAGATCCCAAGTTGGACTAGGGCAGGGAGTATTGCCAGTAGAAAAATTGCTTGAGGAATTAAATGTTTGCTAACTGTGAACATGAGTTATGTGCCCTAAAAGATGCTTTTTTAATGAGGAAATTGCCTTGTTATTCCAGAAAGCGGTCATCATCTTATTTTAGCCATGCTTCATGCAGCACATCTGGGAAATGTTTGCTTGAAAGCATTGGCTAAAAGCTGTATCTGGTGGCCTGGAATTTATTTTGTTATATAAAAGACTCTAAAGGAGTGTATCATGTGTTGGGCTACTAAGCAAAAGCCAATAAAGGTCATTGCTTTGCTAAGGGAAACTTCTAGAAACCTTTTTTAGATCTTTGTATTGACTTTGGAAGAATCAGAATAGAGTCCTGTAGCTTCTTATTATGGTAGACTCCTTTCTCAAATGGTCCCAGATCTTTTTCCAGGTTAAACCTGTGGTGTTACCATAAAGGACCTAAGTCAGTTACTTACAACACATAGACTTGACAGACATAATTGCTTCTGACAGTAGTTCTGCATCTACCTGGGTTGTTTCCTTATAATGATACAGCTTTGCTCAAAGTAATTTTGTAACAATAAAATGACTGTCCTAGTAAGGATTGTTGTTCCCTTTTTATTCCCATTGCCACAAAAGTGATAATTATTCATTTACTTTCCTTCTTCCATTAGAACTAGACTCTTTCTCCTCCTAACTCAAATGAAAAAACGTAGTGACATTATTGCCCACATCATGCCTGACCCATGTGTTTTCTGTACAAGTCTACTGGAGATCTCAATTTTTGAGTCATGTCAGAAAGATAACTAATCTCATCTGGCATTGACTTCTCCCACCTCAAATTCCATATTTGGCATAACCCTGGCACTTAAAGTGGTAGCAAGAGGATTGTGGGAAGAACTTGGACTAGAAGTCAAGAGTCTTAGATTCTAGACGTGTCTCTGCTACTAACTTATTACATGAGTCTAAGCCTTGGAAAGAGATTATATTGTGGCAGAAAATTTGTTATGCTTGTAGTCATGAAGAACTTGTAGCTGAAGGTCCAGAAGTAAGTCAAAGGATCTTGGGCTAGGGAAAACACCCCCCTCTCCAATTTATAGATGAAGAAACTGAGGACCAAGGTCACAAAGAGAGTAACATGAGAACCAGGATTTGAATGCAGATCCCAAAACCCTAGATATTTGGTATACCCTACTCAACCTTCTAGAATGAGGAAATTCACTCAGAAACTTATTCATTCAATCATTCCCAACAGATAATGATAGAGTATTTAAATCTGGAACTGGAAAATATACAAATAGAAAGTGATTCTTTTAGGGTGATAGCTACCAAAAGTACTCAGAATCAGATAAGCAGCTGGAAAAAAAAATGTGTTGGTCTTCAAGGTTCCAAGTGTCCAAGCTATCTCTTATTCAACTTGGAGTCCTAGGAAAGAAGCCAACAGGATGAGCAAAAACACACTGCAGGCCTCTTTTACCTTCAGGAAAAAGCAACATCCCCAAAGAGGTCTATGGCCCAGCATGGACAAGGCAGATTTTTGGCTTTGTATGTCCTGTTCTTATCTAGAAATTGGGTGTCTGTTTTATGATCATTTGTTATCCATTCCCCTTTGAAAGGATTAACTTCTGAAGTCAAAAGCAGAAGGCAGACTTGTTTCTTAAAACTGCAATTCAGACACAGGCAGAAAATATGCAGAAATAAAAGAAAATCCAGCTCCACTACATTGTGGCCTAGCTGGATTAAAGATCCATAACTACAGGTATCTGCCTGTAGGTAGTCATTGATTATCACTGAAAATCTGGGTTATTCCCCCTCTAGTAACAGCAATAGCCTCTAGGCCTAGATTTAGAGAGAGCTTCAATGATCTGCCCAGTGAATAATTCAGAAACCCTATATCAGAATTTTTTTTAGGTTTTTGCAAGGCAAATGGGGTTAAGTGGCTTGCCCAAGGCCACACAGCTAGGTAATTATTAAGTGTCTGAGACCAGATTTGAACTCAGGTACTCCTGACTCTAAGGCCAGTGCTCTATCCACTGTACCACCTAGCTGTCCCTGGTAAATATCTTTCTTGTTTAAACTCCATAGTTCTTTCTCTGGATACAGATGGTATTCTCCATCACATATACCCTAAAATTATCCTTGATAATTGCACTGATGGAATGAGCAAGTCCATCAAGGTTGATCATCACCCCCCTCCATGTTGCTGTTAGTGTGTAAAATGTTTTTCTGGTTCTGCTCATCTCACTCAGCATCAGTACATGCAAATCTTTCCAGGCTTCCCTGAATTCCCATCCCTCCTGGTTTCTAATAGAACAATAGTGTTCCATGACATACATATACCACAGTTTGTTAAGCCATTTCCCAGTTGAAGGACATTCACTTAATTTCCAATTTTTTGCCACCATAAACAGGGCTGCTATTAATATTTTTGAACAAGTGATGTTTTTACCCTATTTCATCATCTTGTCAGGGTATAGACCCAGTAGTGGTATTGCTTGGTCAAAGGGTATGCACATTTTTGTTGCCCTTTGGACATAATCCCAAATTGCTCTCCAGAAAGTTTGGACAACATTGATCATTCTCCTTTCTGGTCATATTAGCCAGTCTGAGAAGTGTGAAGTGGTACCTCAGAGATATTTTGATTTGCATTTCTCTAATAGTAGTGATTTAGAGCAATTTTTCATATGACTATGTATACCTTTGATTTCTTCAACTGTAAATTGCCTTTGCATATCCTTTGACCATTTGTCAATTGGGGAATGACTTGTTTTTTTTTTTTTAAATTGACTCAGTTCTCTATATATTTTAAAAATGAGTCCTTTGTCAGAAATACTAATTGTAAAAATTGTTTCCCAATTTACTATATTTCTTTTGATCTTGGTTACAGTGGTTTTGTCTGTGCAAAAGCTTTTTAATTTAATGTAATCAAAATGTCATAAACTCTTGATAGCAATTTGGGAAACAATTATCTACTAACAAAGGCAATAATGAACCCTGTTGAAGTTTGATCCTAGGATACCTTTGATAACCTTTGGACCTTCCAGACCACCTTTGTTTTCCCCAGGGATTTAGTCTCTGCTTGCCTCCTGCTAATATTTTTTGCAACTTCCCTTCATTCTTAGCACTCTCAGAACTGTAAATTAGCCCTTCCCTAAAGTCAAGAATACCTTGTACTTCTCTCATCTATGTAACCTTCTTCCCTCTCATCAAAAGTACAAATCTTCAGTTGTTTAATTAGCTCTGTACTCCATTATTCACTTATTAGTCCTTTAAGTTGTCTAAGATCAGATTTGAATACAGAACCTTCTGGCTCCAGGGCTGGTGCTCTATCCACTGAGTCAACTAACTGTCACTTGTCAAAACTTTAAAAAATTAAACCATTCTAAAATCTACTTTACAATCCCTTGAATTAGTATAAAAAAGTGACTTATTTTAATCCATTAACACATTAATTTAGATGTTGATGGTTTAAGACACTGGATTGAATCTGCAGTGATTCCAGTACAAAACCTAGTATTTGCTTTCTTCAACAATGTATGATTAACTTGTTTTGTTTTTTGTTATTTTTATCTTTTTCTTTCATTAAACTGAAGTGAAGGATATGAAGTTGTTTGAATTCTTGAACTGCTTTTCCATAACATTAATGATTGACCCAAAGGTACCTTAATGAATTATTGATGGACCTGGGAATGGATCAACTACTATGCAAAATAATTTGAGATTAAAACAAAAAAATGACTGAATAGCACATGCCCTTTAACCAAACAATTTCACTGTGAGGCTTACACCCAAGTGAAATCAAAGAAATAGAAATAAGGTCATTTATGTACAAAAGTATTTATAGCAGTTCCTTTTGTGGTGGAAAAAATGGAAATTAAAGGGATGCCCATTAATAGAGGAATGATTGATTCCATAAATTGTGTTATAAAAATGGAATGATATTATACTTTAAGAAATGAGGTAATAGACTATTTTAGAGACATGGAAAGACAAATGAATTGATGAAGAGTGAAGAGAACCAGGAATACAATTTATACAATAACATTGAAGAGACAAATAACTTAGAAAGCTATAAGAACTCTGATGGCCAAAATTACTATTCCTGATTACAGAGAAATGATGATGGAAATTAACTTTCCTCTTCCTGGCAGAAATGTGACAAGACATTGGATACAGAATGAGACTATCCATTATTTTATACAATGAGAGAATTTTTTTCTTTTGCTTGACTGCCTATTTGTTGCTAGGAATTTTTCTTTTCTATTTTTAATAGTATATAGAGTAGGAGGGAAAGAAAATAGACTTCTGTTAATTTTTTAAAATAATTTTTCAAAAAAGATTGAGATGCTATAAATAAAAAAGTTGAATGCATTTTCAGATGTGTCACTGAAATTGTTAATTTTACTTAATTGTTTTATTGTATTATGAGAGATTTCTTACAGAGGAGGTATAATCTTTAAAAGTTCATAATATAAAAATAGAATATATCAATTCAACTTGAAAAAAATATTGACCTCCATGTAAGCATTAGTTTTTGAAGTCTTTGTCAGCTTTCTTTTTATTTTAAAAAGCGGTATCTAACTTAATCCTTAATTTTGATGTCTGTACCTATTTCAGGTAGGTTAATTAAAGCCCATTTTAAGTTATGTACATGATAACTTCATACAGAAATGTGTCTACCACCATTATTAAATGCTATTTAAGTATTAATTTCACTAATGTGAAATGCTACCATTATTAAAGCCTAATTGAGTTTTTTGATAATGAACAGGAATTATCCTACTTTTGTATTTCTGTAAATATAAGAAGGAAAATTTATTTCTTATATAATTACTGTGGTTCAAGAACTGTGTTAAATATGGGGAATAAATATACAAAAGCAGAGAAAGTTCTTGCTCACAGGAAGCTTGCACACTAATAGTGGGAGACAGCATATGGAGGAAAGTTGTGGCCATGGGGGAATGTTATTACTGAAAGTTATCCAGAGCTTGAATGGGACAATAAGAGAGTAGATTGTTATTGTAAAGCCAGACTAAAAAAAGCATTGATTTTGATCATGGTGTAGAATAGGAAGGGTTGGAGAAGGGTGGTATTGTAAAGGGTATGGGTGGGGTGGCAAGACAGCTGGTGAGGAGGCGGCTGGAGAATAAGGAGTGAAATGAAGCATGTCTGGGGCCTTCCTGAAACTATCACAACATATGACACATAATTGGCACTCAATTAGTACTCATTGATTCATTCTGGATGTCAGATAATTGATGTTTTTTCTGTCCATTTATATATCTATTTTGATGTCCATTCAAAGAACATATTTCAATACAATGAAATTATTAAGATGATGATGATAAAACAAATCTAGGGCCAGAGGTTGCCAAATTGTGTTTGTTCCAATATCTGGGGATAATGTCATAAATTATCCCTGTTTTGATCTTAACAGGTAGTTAGGTGACTAGAGTGATTCCCTAGAGTCTTGAGAACCTGAGTTAAATCTGCCCTTATACACTAGTTGTCTGACTCTGGGCAAATCACTTCACCCTATTTTCCTCAGTTTCCTCACATGCCAAATGAGATAGAGAATGAAATGGCAGACCACTCCAGTATCTTTGCCAAGAAAACTCCAAATGAGATCATGAAGAGTTGGATACAAATAAATGACTAAACAAAATTGATGTTAACAAGACCTCACATATAACTCATGGGATTAAACATCCATAACATCTATTGAAATCTCTCTCTCTCTCTCTCTCTCTCTCTCTCACACACACACACACACACACACACACACACACACACACACACACACACACCTCACTTTAAGATAGGGCTTCTTAAACTGGAGCATGTGAATTTATTTTATAATTTGTATGCCTGTATTTCAATATTATTAGTTTCCTTTGTGATTCTTTGTAGTTTAATTTACTCAGTTAAAATCATTATTTAGAAAGATTAATAAGTTTTATCAGCCTGCTAAAGGACCCAAGACACAAAAATAATTAATGATTACCACTTTCAGGGATGATTTCTGAATGTACAATAGAGATTCTGGTTCACCATCTTTCCACTTCTGCCCTCATACTAGGGGACTTCATTTTTTTTCTCCAATATTTCTTCAAATACCATAATTTCTCAATACATCAATTTATCCCAATTCCTATTTATCTAATTCTTTACTTCATCTCAACTACACACACCCAGATGAGTCATATCTTTGGTTTCGCCATCACTCACAAGTATTCCACTTTTAGGTCACAAACTTCAAAATTTCTTAACTGATCATTCTTTAATATTCTCTGTTATTGTTGTTTAGTTGTTTCAATTGTGTCTGACCACTCATGACCCAATTTGGGGTTTTCTTGTCAAAGATCCTGGAGCAGTTTGCCATTTCCTTTTCCAACTCATTTTACAGATGAGGAAACTGAGGCAAATTGGATGAAGTGACTTGCCCAGAATTTCATAGCTAGTATGTTTCTGAGACTGTTTTTGAACTCAGGAAGATGAGTCTTCCTGTCTAGGTGAAGCACTCTATCCATTGTGCTACCTAGCTGCCCTCATAATGTTCTCTCTTTCTCTGCCTTAAGACTCCTAACATTGTTCTGCATATTCACTGTGACATATTCATTACTCTCATTTCTCAGTTCTTTCTTCAAACCATCATCTCTTTCACTATACCTTCTTCCCTAGCTTGACCTCTTTGTCAACTCTACATTATCTTCTACTCTCAAATTCCTCCCTCTAGTCTAAAACGTGCCAAATTACAATCCTGGATTACTCCTTAATATACTATGAAAAGGAACTGAAGGGAATCATGAAACCATGCTGATCAGATCATTGTCCTTCCACATCTCAAATCATTCAAATATTTCTCTCCATTATTTCCTCCTTCACTTATTAATTGAATGAAAAAGTGAATCCTTTCCTTTTCAAGGTTAATTTTTTGATCTTTAATTTCATTCTCTTTCATCTCTTACAATAGATTACCATTAACATTATTAATAACAACAAATAATAAACAAGCATTTGTCAAATATGCCAATTACTGTCCTAAGCACAAGGGAGACAAAAAAAGATAAAAGACAGTCCTTGCCCTCAAGGAGCTCATAGTCTAATGGGGGAGATAGAAACAAATGAATATATGCAAATAAGCTATATATAGAATATTAATAGTAAATAATTAAATCTGTGTTGGATTTGTAGGAAGTCAGACAAGAAGGACAGCCAGAGAAAATGCCCAGGACAAAGAGATGAAATGTCTTATTCATGGAATAGTCAGTAGGCCCGTGTCACTGGATTAAAGAGTATGTGGTATTGAGTAAGATATATGGAAATTGTAAAGACAGAAGATGGTGAGGTTATGAAGACTTTGAACCCCAAACAAAGGATTTTGTATTTGATTCAGAAAAGAGAGAGACAGAGAGAGACAGAGACAGAGACAGAGAGAGAGAGAGAGAGAGAGAGAGAGAGAGAGAGAGAAACTTTAGGAGGCAAAAATTACATCCTGGGGCAAGATTTGAAGTAGGCATATCCACTAGCAGGCTGTTGTAATAGTCCAGATAAAAGGAGATGAGGGCCTGAATCAGAATGGTGGCATGCCAGAAGTGGTGGTGGGGGCATAATGGAGAGACATTGCCTAGGTGAAATTAATAGGTCTTGGCAATAGATTTGTTTTAGAGTTGGAGTAAGCAAGAGATAATGAAGAATAGAGAGTAACACCTAGATTAAAGTCTGAGAGACTGAGGATGGTATTATCCTCAATAATAAGGAAGTTAGAAGGGAGGGGAATTTTTAAGGGGAAAGATGAGTACAGTTTGTTTTTTCATCTCACTCTATCTCTTATCTTCAGTTTCTTCTTATCTATTGACACTTTGCCTGCTGTCTATATATACTCTCATGCCTTCCCCATTAAAAATTCCTCACTTTTATGACCATCCCCACTATCATCTTATATCTCTTCCTCACTTCGCAGTTAAACTCCTTGAAAAAGATGTACATAATCAGTCCTTCTACTTCCTCTCTTCTCACTCTTCTAAAACTGGCTTCTAGCCATCATTCAATGGAAACTACATTCAAAGTTGGCTATGGAAACTGTTATCCAGAGTTACTAAATGGAATGGAATGGAAACTATTATCCAATGGAAACTGTTACCAAATTTACTGATGACTTTTTAATTACCAAATTTGATAGACTTTTCTCAACCTTTATCTTTTTTAACCTCATGTTGACACTTGACACTATTAACCATGTATATTCTCTTCTCTTTGGATTGTTTGTTTGGTGGCAGTTTCCTCTTGACCCCTTCTCAATTTCCTTTGGTGGATATTCATTGCCAAGTTCACTAGCCATAGATATTCCCTAAAGCTCTCTCCTAGGTCCTCTTCTCATCTTCCTCTGTATTACCTTTATTATTGGTCTAATTACTTCCTTTGGGTCCAGTTATCATCTCTAAGCAGATGATTCCCAGATCTCTTTATTTGACTTTAGGGTTTTTTTCTTGAGTTATTGTTCCTCCTGACTTTTGGACATCTCTAATTGGATAGCTTATAGATATCTTAAACTCAACATCTCTAAAAAGATCTCATTTTCTCTCTCCACCTCCCTCACTCCAATAAAATATCTCTTTCAAACTCTTCTATCTTGTTAAGAGCAACACCACCCTCCTCATGTTTTATTCGGTCTGCTAATTCTCACTGACCCCACATATCCAATCTATTGTTTTTCACATCTCATATATGTCCTCTTCTTTCAACTCATACAGCCATCACCTTATTAATGCTCTTTCTACTGAACTGACTGAAAGCAATAGCTTTCTAATTTTTTTCCATGCCTCAATTCTCTCTCCAATCTGTTCCATCATCCTTTGGCAATCAAAATGATATTCTACTCATTTTCTACTTATGTCACATCCCTTTTCCCTTTGCAATGTACTCCACCACTCAATATTACTGCTACTATCAAATAATAAGTTCTCATTTTGGCCTTTAAAACTCTTCATTACCTGTCCCCTTCCCCCTTCACAAAATGGTTCCAAGACCCAGAATGGAAGTGCTTCTCCCAGATGACTCTGGGAATCTAGGGTTTGGACTTATTCTAGCATCCCTAATATTGCAGGTATAGCTCTGCTCTGGCAGTATACATAAACAGAGATTAAAAGGAACTCAAGAAGAAGGGAAGCTGGGACTCAGGGCATCTCAGAAACAGGAAAAAACAGTAGAGAAATTGTGATGGAGAGTAAACTTCTTCTCCCCACCCCCAAGATTTACCAGAAAATGAGACCTCTCCATATTTCCCTTTGTAAACTATTTGTTCCTGGACTAGAGAGGTTTCCGATATTTCCCTGAGACACATAACAAATGAATTGTGTGTTCAACAAAAATTAAAGTGGCAATGGTATTTTAAGGTTACAGGGGGTTCAGCCCTTCTACATCCATTGACAAAAATATCTTTCCTCTTGACCCAAATAACTTTTCCACTGTCAAAGGGAAGGAGGACCCTAAAAAGTAACCTTAATTATGCTTGTAGTTCATTCTAGTTCCCCTAATTATTTATTTGATAATAGAAGAGAAATAATAGTAAAACCTTACCAAGATACAATATATCTGTCAGGGAAAAAGACCTTATAGTTTCATTATTCAGGTTATAAGGGCTCTCAACATTTTCGCATCATTAGGAGCTAAGAGTATGACCTACCAGTTGCAAAGTCTTCACAGTTAGCAGGCATCCATTGGTTTGAATTATGGTGGATTATATGGCATATGCAAGGGTAGGACAAATGTGGATTTTAATTTTTGGATAAATGAGTCAGAAATAAATGAATTATAATTTCAAATATAATAGAGAAAATAATTATAAATACTTAGTAGATCATTTTCATTTGGATAGTATCACAGATTCAGAATTAGAAGGGGTATTAGAAATCATTTAACTCATTGCCCTCACATCTCCATCCTCATCCCTTGTTGATATTGATAACATTGGACATGAATGATCATTTGTGGGAGTAGTTAGGTGACACAGTGGATAGATCACTGACCTTAGAGTCCAGAGGACTGGAGTTTGAATCCAGTCTCAGACATTTACTAGCTGTGTGACCTTGGGCAAGTCACTTAATGCCTCACATTCAAAGCCATCTCCAATTGTCCTGATTCATATTTGGCCACTGGATTCAGATGGCTCCAGAGAAGAAAGTGAGACTGGTGACTTAGCACAACCCCCACTGCTCCACTCAAATCCAATTCAAGTGCTTATCATGGCATCACCTCCTTGATGTCATGGTCTTCTTTGAAAATGAAGGACAAGCATCCTCATTATCCTCATCCCCCTCCTCCTCTTCCTCCTCCTCCTCATCATCATCTTTATCACCATTTGCTTTTCCCAGATATATTCTCTGCCTTGAGTTTTGGTGCTAGTGCTTTTTTCCCTGGATTTATTCCTACTTCTCTGAGTCATCCTTCTTAGTCTTCTTGAAAGGTCATGATCCATATTCTACTCCCCTTGGATGAATGTGCCCCATGCCTCTGTCCAAAGTCCTTTTCTCTTCTTTCTCTATATATATATTAAGCCACTTGGGGATCCCATCAGCTCCTATGGGCTCAGCTATGATCTTCTTGTAGATGGCTTCCAAATCCACATATCCAGTTTTCATCTTTCTCCTGAGCTCTTGTCCTATATTACACACTTTCTGGTGGTTATACTCACTTAATATCTCATACATGTCTCAAATTTAACAAACCTGAAATAGAACTTACCTTTTTTGTTCAAACTCCCTTCCCCCTAGTATTCCTGTTACCAGCTCACATCTTTGGACTCATCCTCTTCTCTTCATTCTCCCTAAACTTCCTCCTCACTCCATATAAAATCAATTATCCTAATCTTATCAATTTTACCTGCACAGCGTTTCTTCTCTATTCATAAGCCCACCATCCTAGTTTAGTCTTTCATCAAAACCTTACCTTAACCTATTGTTATACTTTTCACAATTATTTCTCTTTAGCCTCTCATTTTTTATGCAGATTTTATATTCCAGATGTTTAAGCAGCTCCCTATTAACTCTAGGATAAAATTTGAATTCTTTTCTTTGGCATTTACATCTCATAACAATATGACTCCAATCTATCCTTTGGTTTCATTTCATATTACTGTCTCTCTCAAACACTCTACATTCCAAATGAACTGCTTTCTTGTTGTTTTCAGTGCACATTCACCCTTTACCTCCATATACCTCAAAACACACACACACACACACACACACACACACACACACACACACAGACACACACACCTATCTCTTTGCCTTTGTAGAAGTTGTTACCTATTCTCGCCTTCCTCATCTTCTACTCCTGAAGTCCCTAGCTCCCTTAAAGATCTAATTCAAATGACATCTCCTACAATAGACCTTTTCTCTATTACTCCCAATTGTTAGTTGTACTCAAATTATTTTGAATATATGGAACATGGACTCCCAACCAAGAAAAGCAATTCTCTCTAGAGAGAGAGTTCAGTATTGTGTTATATGAATGAGGGACATTACTGATTCACTCTGAGAGAATTTGACTGTGATACTATCTATTTAAGGGGAAGATACTTGGGAGAAAACAAGTGGGAGGAACTTAGTTGTGAACTTTTGAGTTGCTACTGCAAATACTGAGGCTACAGACATGTCAGAGATGCTTGATCCTTGTCCCTTGACTTTCAGCATACCTAGAAATTGTTGAATGTAAACCCCTTATTTGAGTTGAGGTATTAAATAGCACTCCCAAAGAACTCCTTTACTATTCTGAATTCTTTGTTCTATTTTTTCCTGACTTCTATTTACCATTTTGCTTACAGATTTACTTGCAATTTGCTATTCCTAATAGACTTTTGTGTAAATCAGTCTTTAGTAGGAAGGAATCAAGCTGGCTATATTAACTTCACCATTAGACTCCTCCTCAAATTGGTCTGCAGAAGTGGGATATATCATGGTCTCTAAAGTATTATACTCCCTAGATATACAGATAGTTGAGTTGTGGTAGATAGATACAATTTTAGCCCAATATCCTTCTTAGAGATGGAAGAATGAAGAGTGAGTACCCGGTGGCGCCGCCATCCTACTGCTCCTCTCAGAAATAGAGATTGCAGATTCCTTCGGAGTGAGGTAGGTCATATCTCAGTCCAGATATTTGTCAATGCCTCATATGAACCATTTGTCTTCATATATTTAGTCAGTACACACACATATGTTTTATATGTGTTCAAGTCAGATGTAAGCTCTTGGAGGAAAGGGTTTGTTGCGTTATCTTTGTATTTCCTGTGTCTGGCATAAAATTTAGCACATGGTAATTAAAGATTATTTGTTGAATTGAATTTTGTAGGTGAGGAAAATGAGACACAGATAGGTTAAGATATTTACTGAAGGTCACTCAGTGTTCAACAGCAGTGATGGCATTCAAATTCAGGTTATCAGACTTCAGATACAGTTCTCTTTCCACTGTCCTATACTTAAGAGAATACTTTCAGGGGGCACAGTGGATAGAGCACCAGCCCTGAAGTCAGGAGGATCTGAGTTCAAATCTGCCCTCAGATGCTTAATAATTACCTGTGTGACCTTGGGCAAGTCATTTAACCTCACTGCTTTGCAAAAACAGAAACAAACAAACAAAAAGAATACTTTTGGTTAATTCATTGGACACTTGAAAGTTGTATTTGTCTAATTAAATTGTGAGTACACAAGTTGAATGGGTACCATCTTCACCCCATTTTTAGAAAGGCCTATTTGACTCATTGGTGATCAGTTATAGATTTTTATAACATCTCTTGGCCTAGACCCCAAAGAGATTGAGGAAAGAGTACAGATATTCATATGAACAAAAACATTTACAGAAACTTTTTATAGTGGCAAATAACTGGAAGCTAAAGGGGAAATTCCCATTAATTGGAGAGTTACTGAACAAATTATTGTATGCAAATATAATGAAATATTATTGTACTATGAAAAATCATAAAATGGATGGTTTTCAGGGAAACCTAGGGAAACTTTAATGAACTAATGAAAAGTGAAATGAAAAGAGTCATAAGAACAATTTATATAATAAAAACATTGGTAAAGATAAAAAATTGGAACGACATAAAAACTGATCAATTCATGATTCCAGTGGATTGATGATAAAGACTGCTACCTATTCCTTGATAGAGAGGTGATAAATCACAAGAGTAGAATCTGACATGTATTTAGTTTTTTACATGACCAATGTGGAAATTTATTTTACTTACTTGAATATTTATTATAAAGTTTTTCTTTTTCTTTTTTTTTCTTTTTAGAATAGGCTTTGATTAAGAAGAAAACTTAAGATGGTATTCCCTCTTACCCCCCAAAATGAAGAGAACAGAAATCTAAAAGGTATTATAGATAATCAGGAAAGCTTTGACATTTGCATGTTGAATTTATCATTTTTTATAAAGAAAAAGGAATCTCTATATAATAAATATTTTTTTAACTTTAGTGGGCCGGGTATGAAGAAGGGTGTGAAACATGGATAGGCTCTCTCTTGAGAGAGAAATTAACAAAATTAAAAGAAATAATAGCTAAGTAGGACATCTTTGAAAGTTGCAATATTGAGTTTATCAAATACCTAGTAAGAAAAGAAATCTCAGTGTATAGAATAATCACAGTTTCATGCATAATCTTCTGCTCGACAATTTATCTGGAAATATTTTTAAATGGTATTTATTGAGTTCAGATTAAAAATGAAATTAAATAAAACATAAAGACATGGCAACACCTGAAAGTTGACTATGGGATTGGGGTGAGATGAAACGAAGATTTGAGGATGATCCTGAGATTATGAACCCATCTGTTTGAGAGAATGATGACACCTTTAATAGGAACAGGGAAATTTGGATAAAGGGTCAATTTAGAGGAAAAGATAATTTTTATTTTTGAAATGTTAAAATTGATATGTCTGGGACAGCTAGGTGGTGCAGTGGATAGAGTACTGGCTCTGGAATCAGGAGTACCTGAGTTCAAATCTGATCTCAGACACTTTCTAATTACCGAGCTGTGCTTGCAAAAAAAACTAAAAAAAAATTGAGATGCCTCTGGCTTGTTAGGGAAGGGGCTGAGAAACAATTGGTTGATGGGTCTATCTTATAACTTAATGGTAGGTCACATAGGAAGAGTTTCTATATCTGCGATATAAATTGAGATCTTATTGTTTTTGGTCATGTGGTGGCAGCAAAACCATTGGATACAAATTGGATACAAATAAATTAATAAACAAGCATTTCTTAAATTTCTACTGTGTGCTAGGTCCTGTATTATGTGCAGGAAGCAGGAAAACAAATGAGAAATAATGTCTGTCTTCAAGGTTCCCATTCAAATAGAAAAAATACATGAATATGCAATATATAGGAATATAGAAAACCCATACAAGATAATTTTGGAGGGAAAAAGCAATAGCAGATGAAGATATCAAAAGAGACCTCATATAAAATCACATTTGAGTTATATATTGAAGGAAACTTGGGGAGAAGGCAGAGAATTTCAAGTATCAGATAGCCATTTTAGGGGTATATGAACAGGAGACAGATTATCTTGAAAAAGGAACATCCAGTAGGCCAGTTTAACTGGATCATATAGTTCATGGAGAGGAGAAATTTGTAATAAGACTAAAAAGTTAAAATAAAATCAGATGGTAAAATAATCTTTAGTGAATAACAGAAAAGTCCATATTTGATCCTAGCTAGAGGTGATAGGAGACCATTGAAGTTTATTGAGTTGACCAGTGAAAAAATCATATTTGAATTTTATGAATATTTCTTTGATAATGATGTGAAAAATGAATTGAAGTAGGGAGAGACTTGAGACATGAAAACCAATTAAGGAGATTACTGTAATCATACAGAACAAAATTTGAGCTAAAAGAAAATTGTAGCTATGAGCAGAGAGAGAGACAGGGATACTATGAAGATAAATGATAAAATGTGGCATCTGAATGGATATTTTGTGGAGGCTACTAGGGAGAAGTCCAGGTCACAAATCTGAGTGATTAGAAAAATGATAATCACCTCAAAAAATTAAATTAGAAGAGGAAAATGGCTATTTGGGGAAGAGGTAGATAAAGAATACTATATTCAATATAATGAATTTCATATGTTCATGGAATATATAATTTGAAATGACCAATGGCAGTTGATGATGCAAAACTGGAGCTTAGGTGATAGACTAGGGCTGAATATATGTAGATTTGGGAGTCATCTATATGGAGATGATATGTAAATCCAGGAGGAGCTGATTATAAGGTAAGAAATTGTAGAAAGAAAAAGGGAGCTGTATACCCACAATAAGAAGTCTTGAAATGAATGATGATCCTTCTAAAAGGGGCTAAAGAGAAGATGATAAGTAAGAAGGCAACAAAGGCAAAAGAAGAAAGTTTCTAGAGGAAAAACTAGTCAGCAGTGTTAAATTTAGCAAGTAAGAGATCATTCATAACTTTGGAGATGATGATTTCTATTGAGTGGTAAGGAGATGGAAGTTACATTGCAAGAGAACAAAGTAAGAACAAAGGCCATAGAGGCAATGAATCTAGGCAGCTTTCAAGGAGTTAATGATAGGAGATGTGTAGGTAGAGAGAGAAATAAGGCTTTTCAAGGATGGTAGGAACTAATGAGATTTTTGGATCTTTTTTTTACAAGGTATTGGAAGTTAAGTGATTTGCCCATGCTAGGTAATTATTAAGTGTCTGAAGCTTGTTTTTTAACTCAGGTCCTCCTAACTCCAGGGTCAGTCTATCCACTGCACCATCTGGCTACCCTGAATTTTGGATCTTTAATATTTTTAGGGCTATCTATGATTTTTACATTGCCTAGATTTCTATCATCTTCTTCTACCTCTCCCTACTTAAAGAACCATTTCAATGACAAAGATTTTTTTAAACAGGAAGAGAAAAATCTCAGTAAAGACAATGAACACATTGAAGAAGTTTTATACTACATAATAGCATTTCACATCCATATACCCTTACCTCTGCAAAAAAGTGGGGGAAGTGTTTTCTAATGAGTTATTTTTAATCTTTTTATCAAGATGAAGATTTTGGCATATCTATAGTTATTAAAAAAGTAAAGAGTAGTTAGGAGAGAATGAATATTATAGAGGAGAGGATGACAGTGAGGATGATGTGATATAATGGGATTGAGGGTACATGCAGAGAGATGCCTTTGGCATCTTCACTATAGACTAGAGTACAGGAGGATGCTCTCAAGGAGTTGTGAGAAAAAATAGAGAGGAAAAGATGGAATTCAATGGCCTCAATTTTCTCAGTAAAGTATGAAACAAATTACTGAGGTAAAAAGATGATGGAAGGGGCAAAATGGCAAGCTTGAGAAGAAAGGATTGGAATATCACCATTACAGAATCTGACAGCTGTCTTGTCATTAGAAGGGTTCTGTTAAAATTACACAACATATTTGAACTTTAGAAACATTGCTCTGGTGACTATGTGAAAGATGACTCGGTCAGTCCAATTGTGTAAATTCTCTTAGTTCAGCAGTATTTGATGGGAATTGAAGTTTGAGAAAGCAACAGGACAAGGAAGAAGCTATTCTGGAGTACAAGATAATATAGAACCAAACTAAAAAATGGAGAATGGGAATGGAGGAGAAGGGTTAGGTGAGGGGTGATGACCTAAAAAAGATACTGAAAGGTGGAGTAAATGGTGGTAAGAATGTAAGAATGAAGAGTAAGTTTAGGAAGATTTAGGCCTGGAGAGATATGGAATGAGAAACCATGACTGAATAAAAGAATTTCAGTGTTCTTGATCATAGAAGCAGAACATTTGCAAGATCAATAATGTTATTTCCCCTGAGGTCAGTGGGGTAGAATACTTTATGCCACTGAATACATTGATGAAATGGAAGATTATGGAGTTTAATGGAAAATTAATATATATATATATATATATATATATATATATATATATATGTTGGGATCCCCTAGTGAAAAGCAGAAGAGTTGAGTATAAAGGGAGCCTGAGTTATTCATTGAACTCAGAACCAGTAGAAAAAATATTATGATTTTTAATTGGGTAATAAATTTGGATTAAGTAAACCTCAAAGGAGGAAAAGTTGCTGAGTGATAATGATGGAAGGAATTTGAAAATGTCAGTGGGAAGAGCAAGGAACAAGCCAACTCTCATCCTGAACCAGTTTGTTATCAAAGAAAGACAAAGTTGACTTTGCATGCTAGGATTAGGTCAACTTTAGACTTGGGTCATTACCAGAAACAGCCTTTAAGGAAAAAAACAGGTTGTCAGAGTGAAGATGCAAGATGCAAGAGAAATTTAATAAACTATTTCAGATTAATTTCTATCTTAGGGAGGGGGAAGGAAGAGTGGGAGGGAGAAAATTTTACAAAAATGAATTTTGAAAACTATCTTTACATGTAATTAGAAAAAATAGATTAAAAATTGGGGAAAAAGGAAATAAAAATGGTGAGTCTTTGAGATGTAAATCTCTTTTAATTATTCTTTCTATTAAAGTGAAAAAGATTTATTCTCAGATTCTGTCTTTTTCTTCGTTTATGTGATCTTGGGCAAGGTTCACAATCTGGTGTGAATTTTGCAGCCAGAGTAATCATGAGTTCATTTCCACTGCAATGAGCTCATTTGTGGTAATGTTTACCACCCCTTGATCAATTAAAGATTTGCTTCTCAATCAGCAAAGTGAGAAATGAATTGCTAAAGGAAGAGAAAAGGTCATGGGTTCATAAACTGAGAACCTACCTTAGAGGTCATCTAGTCTTACTCTCTCTCTTTTTAGAGATGGGGAAACTGAGTCCCAGAGAGATTTAGTAAATTGCCCTAGTTCACAAAGGGAGTAAGTGGTAGAACCCTAGTCTTATGACCTACATCACCTCAATGAGATATATTCTCTATATTGTAAGATGAATTCTAGAGAACATTTGTAGTATTCCCTTTCGAAATATTTTGAATACTATAACAAATTGACCACTTGAAAGTTGTCATTACAAGTTAGGATATTAGTTTGCTCTTTTAGAAATCCACTGAAATAGATATTAAATTGTGAAGTTAAAGACAATTATTTTAATGTATCATCTTCATGGGCCTTCTTTCCCCAACTTCTACTTACATTGCTAAGTCAGTTCCCCCAAGGGCAACTGTTATTTCTCCCTTAAGGTTATAGGAATAAATTTGTGGCATTGGGAATGGTATTTATACTGCCACTCATAAGCCCCCATTTGGTATGCTCCCCATTGATTATCAGTTGACCAGACTTAATTCAATTTTAGTCAGTAATATGGGGCAGCTAGTGACTATATTCACTTCTGCATTCATATGCATTCATGTGCAATGCTACAGTGAATAGAGCACTAGACCTGGAGTCAGGAAGACCTAAGTTCAAGTCTGAGTTCAGGCCCTATCTACTGTGCAACCCTGGACAAGTCGTTTAACTTTGTTTGACCCAGTTTCCCTATCTATAAAATGACCTAGAGAAGTAAATAGAAAACCCTTCCAGTATCTTTGTCAAGGAAATCTCAAACAGTGTCATGAAATGTCAGACATGACTGAGTGATTGAACAACATTTATTAATGTGGTAAAGCAAGAAACATCCCCTCAGAAGTCTAGGACAGGGGCGGCTAGGTGGTGCAGTGAATAGAGCACCAGCCTTGGAGTCAGGAATACCTGGGTTCAAATCTGACCTCAGGCATTTAATAATTACCTAGCTGTGTGGCCTTGGGCAAGCCACTTAACCCCATTACCTGGAAAAAAATGTTAAAAAAAAAGTCTAGGACACATTTCCTCACAAATACATAGAGTTAAGGGGGGGGGGAATAGGCTTAACTTTAAAAATCACATATAGCAAAGGGATAAATTGCAGCTACAGATTAGAGAAAAGCCTTTCCGCTTTTTTTGGTATCATTATGCATTTCCCTTTCTTGGGTATAGCTTTCAGCTAGGTTCTGAAGGTCAGGACTTTGAAGAGGACTGAAGCTGCCTTTTCCTAGTTTAACTAGCTTGTCCTCATTTCAGCTTGTTCCTAGGCTATTCTTTCTAATGATGACATGATCAATGAGGGGTGCAAAAAAGGGGATAAAACACTCCTTCTTACTTCTTCTCAATCCTATAGTTCCAAGAGTCTGACTTTTCAAAGAACTCCCAAAGCTTATCTCTTGAAACTCTTATTGGAATTCTTCTGCTATAGCCTAAGGTCTATGTGTTGTTCTTTCAATCCCTTTCAATACTTTCTGTCATTTGATTTTATCCCTTTTTTTATCCCTTTTATCCCTTTCACTCTTTCATAACTTAATCACCTAGGTTGTTTGCCCCAATTTATTCCCTGGATTGATTCAGTAGGGGAGTCTGGGAATTGTTCACATTTATTTTTTATTGATTTGATTAATTAAAGAAACATTTTCAACTGATAAAGTTCTCAGGGAAAGTTTCTTGTTAGTTATGTTAATTGGGGTTACTCTTCTTTGATTCCATCAATAGAAAATGATAAGGCATGCCTTTATAATAAGATAATTGAGACTCAAGTATATGAAATGGTCCATCATTATGATATTTCTTCATCTGCCCAGGTAGTTCAGAGTTCTTCAAGTTTTTCTAGAAATATGTAATAGCTTCAATTCATGACCACCCAAATGATGCTAAAAGTGATTATCCATTATTGTGAATGCATGGTAACCCACAGCATATAAGACCTTAACTTAAGACATCCTGGGATAGGATATATATATATATATATATATATATATATATATATATATATATATATATATATGTATATATATGTATATATATGTATATATATGTATATATATGTATATATAAATTGTGGGTCTGCAAAAGGGATTCATTTGAGATATTCAGGACAAAGGCTTCATCAGCATCATAGTCACTGGAAACAAATTTACAAATGGAATAGCCATCAAAAGGTGCATCCACAACTCAGAGATAAGATGACCTTCTAATTACAACAGGATAAGTATGTGATTAGATAATATTATGAGAGATGCTTCCCTGGTCTGGCACACAAATTATAACAGTATCTTGCTATTCTTTTTGTTTTTTTAACTACTGAAGGAAGACTGGGTTGCAATCCCCACATAATAGAGCACATCAGTAATGTAGGTGAGAAAATGAAATTTACAGGGAGGGACAGGACTATTTCAACCTTGTATGATGGGTTTCCTATCTCTGATATCATGCAGAGAAGCACAAATTATTGATATTTTGAATCATGGACATTTCCACCATGGAAGATTGCATAAATATAGAGGTTTCAAAAGGGGCTAAGTTTGGAAATTCTCTTTTCTCATCTCTTCCTTTTAGAATTGTTGGTTTCCTTTAATATTCAGCTCAAATGCCAACTTCTCCAAGAGGCTTTCTTAGTTCCCTAAGCTACTATTATCTTTTCCCCTAAGGCAGGGATTCAAAACCTTTTTTTGTACCTTGTATCCCTTCAGTAGTTTGGCTAAATCTTTGGACCCTTTTGAGAGTAATATTTCTAAAAACATGAAATCAGAATGCATAAGATTTAAAAGCAAACGAGATATTTCAAAATAGTTTTCAAAATATTTTTATTTTTTTATTTTTTAGATTTTGTCAAGGCAAATGGGGATAAGTGGCTTGCCCAAGGCCACATGGCTAGGTAACTATTATTAAGTGTCTGAGACCTGATTTGAACCCAGGTACTCCTGACTCCAGGGCTGGTGCTTTATCCACTGCACCACCTAGCCACCCCTCAAAATATTTTTAAAGTTGTTATATAATAATATGCTATCACATTAAATAACAAGAAAATATATGTAAATATAGTTACATTTTATTTTTAAAAGTAATGTCATTGTGATATAGTTGGTGCTTAACTAGAATAAAACATGTGACAAGGCAGCACATATATCATGTTGGACATAGAGTTGCTGAAAATCATGATTTACAAAGATATGTTGTTGAAATGGAATTAAAGCTTCCATAACAGTGAGGACAGGCTTTTCTCAAGGAATGTCTGAATTTGCCAAGACTTTTCTAGTTAAGCTCCAATTGTAGTAAGGTTTTTTGTCCTAAGATCAGTGAGATTCTCTCTATTCAGAGAACTGACAATGTAAGTTGCACATGTGTAGGTTTTGCATGACCCACATGACTGTGCAATCTGTTAGCAATAAGAAGAAATTACTTTAAATAATAACATATTTCAGACTTTATTGCCACCATCAGATTTGTTTGAACTTGCTTAGTCCCCTCTAATAATTCCTGGGTTTTTTGCTTTTTTTATTTTTCCCCATTATGTGTAAAAATAAGTTTTAACATTCATTTTCTACATTTTGAGTTCCAAAATCTCTCTCCTTCCCACCCCATTCACCCTTATTGAGAAAGCAAGTTATTTCATATAGATTAAAACATGTAGTCATGCAAAATATTAGCCTAACAGTCATGTTGTGAAAGTAAACATGACCCCCTCCTTCACCAAAAAGAAAAACTTCAAGAAAAATGAAGTAAAAAATATGTTTCAATCTGTATTCATACACCATCAGCTCTGTTTCTGGGATGGGTGGCATTCTTTAACATAAAACTTTCACAGTTGTCTTGGGTCATAGCATTGCTGAGAAAAGGTAAGTCATTCACAGCTGACCATACTGCAATTTTGCTGTTACTTTGTATATAGTACATTTCCTATTGCATTGGCTCACATAAGTCCAGATTTTACCAGGAACATCCTGTTCACAATTTCTTATACAAAAAAATTCCATTATAATCGCATACCACAATTTGTTCGGCCATTCCCCAACTGATGGGCATCCCCTTAATTTCCAGTTTCTTGCATAAGAAAGTAACTGCTATAGATATCCTTATACACATAGGTCCTTTTCCTCTCTTCTGGAATATAGACCCAGTAGTGGCATTGCTAGGCATGGTTTTTATAGCCCTTTGGGCATAGTTCCAAATTGATATATAATTGTTTAATCATTTCACATTTTCTGTACATCCCCTCCAACATTTGTCATTTTCTCTTTTTTGTCCTTTTAGGCAATCCAATAGGTATGAGATTATTCCTCAGAACAGTTCTAGTTCACATTTCTCCAACCAATAGTGAGTTAGAACATTTTTTAAAAATATGACTACAGATAGCATTGATAACTCATCTGAAAACTGTTCATATCCTTTGATCATTTATCAATTGGGGAATCATAATAAATGATTCAGCTCCCTAACATTTGAGAAATGAGGTATTTAACAGAGAGACGTGTTTCAATATTTTTCCCACAATTATTATTACTAACTGTA
The DNA here is from genome assembly GCF_037893015.1 of Macrotis lagotis. Classification (NCBI taxonomy): domain Eukaryota; kingdom Metazoa; phylum Chordata; class Mammalia; order Peramelemorphia; family Peramelidae; genus Macrotis; species Macrotis lagotis. The sequence goes on from NC_133665.1 coordinate 127,425,444, forward strand.
TTTTCCTCTATCTTATCCCTTCATTTGTTCTATTTCGTTGCCTTTCAGCCTGTCCCTTCTTAAAAGTGTTTTGCATCTGACTAACTTTCCTCCCTTGTATCACCTCCCTACCTTTCTCCCATCCTCTTCCCTTCCTATTCTTCTAATAATTTCAACTTCACCTCCCCCATTCTATGTTATAAAAGATTCAATGTCTTACAGAAGAGTAATAATTCTCATTTGAACTGTCCAATTTTGCAAAACTTTAATAAACAGTAAAAATAGATTCATCTTCCACTTGTTCAAACAAAAATAGATAACTGGATCAATATGAAATTCATATTTAGTGAATGAATGACTACAAAGTACACAACTGCCCCATAATTGACCAGTTAAATTGCTCCAAGGTCTGTAGATAGATCTGTGATCATTTGTGATCTAGTGGTGGGTCTAATAGCTATACTAATTCACAGTATTAATGAATATAACAGCAAGCATTTTCAATAAGTTTTAAAGATTACAAAGCATTGTGCACAGAGCTCATATAATCCTCCCAGCAACCCTATGAAGTATATTCTATTATTATTATTATTATTATTATTATTATTATTATTATTATTATCCTCCTTTTACAGTTGAGGAAACTGAGACTGAGAAAAGTTAAGTAATGTTCTTAAAGTTACTTGTATTCAGTAAATGCCTTCCAGATTTATATTCAAATCTTTTTGATTCCAAGTCAAAGTTCTATCAACTATCCCATCTAGTTGGCTAACAATATATTGGAAGATCGCAAATATAATATGAGATGAAAATATTAATGATTTCTGTGGGTGTCAAAGTCACAGGTACTACCAATACTGCAGCATTTTTGTTACCTAGATTCATAATAAAAAGAAATGCTAAATTTCAAATAAATGTTAGTGAAAATAAATAATTTTTCCCCATTCAAATTTACAGTCTATGGTTAAAAACCTCTGTTCTGATGTTAAATATTTTTGTATCTTGTATTTATGCATGAGTACAATTTGCTTCTCCATTAGAATGTAATCCCCTGCAGGGTAGGAATTCTTTCTTTGTATCTATAGTGCCTGCATAATTTCTGATGTACAGTTAGCCCTTAATAAATGTTTATTAATTGACTGATTGATTGGAGGGTTTTCCTAGAACAGAGATGGCCTATTACTAGAATAAGATAATATTTTTTTTTGGTCTACCATAAAGCAAAACTCCTCGAATGACCTGAAAAATACAAAACATTTGTATAATATCTTCAGTGCTTCATAAGAATTGTTATTTCATCAGTATAAGTATTTTCTCCACCCACACTGGTCACAACTCTTATATCCCTTAGTAGACAGTTTCATAATGTGTTATGATAAAAAGAATTCATTACATTGTAGCTAATTTTTTGATTGATGGCAAGTCTCCCTGGGTTTAGACCAGTCCTTGGACCACAAACATGCATTTCATTACTAGTCTGTAAACTGAAATCTTTTCAGTTTAGGAGGACCAACAAGAACTTGTGGTGTACAGGAAGACCTTCAGAACCCACAAAGTACCATCTTGCCATAGTGATGCTTCAGAGGAGGACATTGGTGGAAAAGTCATATTAAAGGGATCATTGTAACTCATTTATCTTGTGGTTAAAGATTTACAAAGTACTTCCCAAAAGGCTCTGTGAAGTAGGTAAAATAAGTGTTACTAATCCCAGTTTATTGTTGAAAATGTTCACTGACACTAAAGTGATTTACCCAAATTAAAACAAGTAGTAATTGCTGAAGTCAAGATTCAAAATGAGACTTCTGACCCTATGTATACATACACACATATGAGAGTAGCATGAGGTAGCAAATAAAAGGAGGTTTCAGAGTAGGCATTTTCTGGGTCCGAATCTCACCTCTAACCCTATGACATATACTAACTCTGTCACCCATTTCATCTAACCTCTCAGCCCCTCAGGTGATTCCACAAGATTGTTGTACAGAGCAATTGCTGATCTGCAGCTCCTTCTGAGGATAAAATAATGGATATGGAGATATTTGTACAATATACACATGCATGTAGAATGTATGTATATATATATATATATATATATAAAATATACATATATATATACACATCCTAATGTATTCCATGTTTATCTAAATTATAATCATTACCTATATTTTATATAGAATTGAAGGAAATGCTAAATTTCAATTAAAGGTTAGTGAAAATAAATATACAATCACATATATATGATTATATAATTGTGATTTAAATTATATAATCATTTACATTTATACAAAGGAGTTTCCTACCCACAGATGTTTAGTAAAACATAGAGTTCAATGGCATGTATGTATGTTTACATATATATATGTATATATAGATATAGATATAGATATAGATATATAGGTATAGATATATATGCTCATCTGCTGCCCTGTGTTTGTATATATGCTTGTGCATGTGTGTGTGTGGGGGGGGATATATTCTAGAGCCAATTCAAACTGGTTTATCAAATTTTCAGAGTAAGCAGTTATACCAGAAATTGGCAAATATTACAAATAGGGCTTGAGTTATTGCTTTGTTCATTATCTAGACTTAAGAAAATGTTAAGGAAGATTAAGATGTATCATGTGGATATACATATATATATATTTTTTTTTTCTTTTTAAAATAATTTTTATACATATATTTTTCAAAAAAATTAAACATCAACATGCTTCTTTACTATATATATATATATATATATATATATATACCCACAAATTAAATCACAAAAAGTCTATTTCATCAATTTCTAAACAATGCTCTAAAACTGATAACTATAGTTTAAAATAGAGATAAGCTCCATTAATCAACACAAACAACTACACAGTTCATAATCAGGCAATGAATCTTTGAATGAATCTGCATCTCCCAGGATCAAGATCACATCCAAGTTTGATTCCAGGCATAGTTTATTCCCAGACATAGATATATCTCTCTCAATCATCATTGAATATACCTTATCACTTGATAAGCTTAAGAGGGAATTTCATATAATGCTTTAATTTAAAGAGTAAGATATGGATGATTCCTGAAATATATAAACAAAAACCAAGTATAAAATGGCATTATGATTTATAAAACTTCTATAGGCCACAGTATTTCCAAGATGTACTTGACCCCAAGATAACTTGTCATGTGCAGCTTTCAGACACTCATTGTAATAGGAGTTCAGATGAAGGCAAAATCATTTGAAGCTATAGTGATTCTATTGTCATGAAGCACTCTCCAGAAGAGATGAGCTTAGAGACAGGTCAGGCTTAGGTAATGGAGGGAGTTGGAATAAAATTCAAAGGATATGGCATTTCATAAGAGAAGAATGGAATATTGATTCCAAATTCAGCTAAGTGAATGGTCATAAATGTCTTTGGATAAAAGCATGACAAGCAACAACTAGCCAGGTTTCTGTGTAGGAAATTTTTGAGTTCCTTTGCCAATGATGATATGATATACTCTATTAACTACCTGGGCCTTGTCAAATATATACTCATGGGACCTAATAGGTACCTTTGCTTGGGTTATCAAAATAACTTAAGCATCCTGGGTTGTTTTTTTTTTTCTGGAAACAGAGCCAGATACTGGAGCAGTAACAAAGGAGTACATATTTAGAACTGGAAGGGTCATCAGATATCATCTATTCTAATAATCTCATTTTATAGATGATGAAATTGAGACTCAAGGAGTTTGAGTAACTCGCCCAAGATTACAGAAGTAGTAGACACTGGAAGTGGACTATGATGCTAATAGAACTGGATGAAAATTCTTTCCAATGTACCATAAGGACTTGGTTTGCTCAGTCACAGGACAAGGCTCAGGTCCTTTCAGTCATGACAAGCCAGTACAGAAACTAAGCCTACTGGTTAATGTGATTTTTTTTAAGTAAAAATAACTCATAATTAACATCATTTGTCTTCAACTTCAACTTTTTTTTTCAGAAGTGGTGAGAGCAGATGTGACACATTGCCTGTCTTCAGCAAATGATGAGGAAGAATTCTAGATGCTATAAATCATGAAACTTATAAAATATTGAAACAAGGAGATCCTGTGAAAAGCTTTTTTTCCCCTTTAATCTTTTGTGGGAAATTCATGTTCGCTGGATTATCTCCTTCCCTTTACTCCAAATTCCCTTTGCTTATGTTGATATAGTTTGGTGGTTGAGCATAGGAGCATATATAGGCCAAAAGGGCCTATATATGACAAAAGCAATTTATTCCTGAACTTAGTCTAAATGGTTAGTGCAATTCTGACAATAAACTGATGAATTCAACTGGAACCACTTGAATTGGGACACACTGAATGCCTCCAAGATGTGGAATGCATCAGAAAGGGAATAGAAGACCTAATTAGGCTTACTGGCCAAGATATGACAGAAGCCCAAGACCAGGTTCAACCTAGATTGCTCTAAATAGTCCTCATGAATAGTGAGATGGTTAGTTAGACAAAGAAAGATAGAAACATACACATATATCTTTTGTTCTTCTAGTATCTTATGTTTTATGTACATGTTATCTAAGTTCCCTCATGTGAACCCCCCCCCCCAAACAATCTAGGTTTATATCACATTTAGGATCAGAATCAACTCAAAACCACAGTTCAGGAATCCTTACCTATATTCCTTTTTCCAGACAAACCAGAGGACAGTTTCCTTGTGTACAAAATAGTATCTTATTTAAAGCTTTGACTCTTAAGGGAAAAAAAGGTGATGGTTTTCCAGATACAGATGTTTTACAAGTAGAGAGGTCTGCCAAAACCTAGAGGACTTCTTGGCCTGAATGACCAACCCTCCAATAGTAACATCAATTAGGCAAGAAGGAAAAAGTTATCATTGTGCAACCACCACTGTTTTATGAGGATGAACTTCAGCTTTCCTTTGGCTGAACCAAACTCTGTGGAGAACATTTCCCTGCCCTAAAGGCAGAGGAAATGAAAAGTCTCAAGCCAGACTGCTACTTTAGAAAGGAGGTCTAATTGAATCATCCAGAAAATGATACCCACCTGGAGCAGGAGTCTGAATTTCTCTTCTCTTATTCTATTTTAGGCTGTGTATTATTAGTGGACCTAGCTCTTTAAGATCTTTCAATAATGTATTGAAAATAATTCATCTGTTGATGACTAAGTGAAATGATGCGAGCTCTCTTGGGACCAATTTTAGGCCAAGGACACATTGGGTCATTCACAGGAAAGCCAAAGTCTTCTTTAAGTCAATGACTCAAAAATAAGATCTGTGTAAGTGTTGAGGAGTGAGACTAGATTTCCATTTTAGGTCACAGAGACAATTTTTTTCATTTTACTGTATGAAACAATGGAAGTCATGAAGTTAAAGACTCCTGGAGTTGTAGGAGACTTTGGAATATGAAAGGTTTGAGCTGACAGGAACTTTAGTCACCATTTAGTTCAACCCTTTCCTTTAATAAATGAGAAACCAAGAATGAAACGTCTAAAGATTACCATAGACTCAGTAGTAGACACATCTGGAATGCAGTCTATCTACCTGCTTGTTTTTGTCTATCTACTCCTCTTACCTCCAACTATTCCTCAAAAGTTTGTCTTCTTTCCATTGTGTCTTCTTGTCCATCAGGACAGAGTCCTGATTTGGAATTAGCAGCTCTGGGATTGATTCTAGATCTATAACCAGTATAATCTTTGTTTTCTTTTAAAGTAAAGTTTGACTTTTGCAAAGTAAATTATTTCCTTTTCATTTCTGTACCTTCACCCTACTACACTGAAAAAAAACGGGGATTTATGGCACTTTTAAACATTTAACTTCTCTAATTAATGCCATTTGTTGTTTCTTAATATTTACAAGACAATGTGGCAACTCCGGAGTGCAACTGAACCATTTAAATTTTAATTGGGAAATGTTTAATAAAATAAATAAAATACAATACAACAGAGTTACTGTTAATTTGTATTTTTTAAAAGTTAATATAGATTAGAACAGATTCATTTCTATTTGAATTTGACACCACTACTTTAGCCTATTAGTGTTTTAGATAATTCTCTAGATTCTAAATTGAAGAAAAGATATACTCCTTCATTAGTAAAGCGGTTTCCTCATTGGGCACTTCCCTAAACCAATTTAATTATAGGTCCAGTCCCTGTACTGCTTCTGCTATTTTATTTGAAGAAACATTTATCTCTTCTCTTTTCCCTTTTGCAGTAACAAGTGGTAGCAATATAAGGCTGCTAGGAACAAATGGTCACTGATTAAGTGGGGTAAATGTAGCTCAAGGAGAGGGATTCCCATCTAATTAATTACCATGCCATCCCAGAGAATTCAAAGCTAGGAGGTGGAGGTCACAGAGTAAAACTCTACAATGATCTTCACTGGGTAAACGAGAGGACCAAATCCGAGTCACCAATAATATGTGTAGTCCACATACAACATCTCATTCAGTTCCCACAATTCTTACATGGCAAACAAGGCAGCTCCTGTTACCCTCATTGTAAATGAGTACACCACAGCTTAGGAAAGTGGCTAGTACAAGTCTGTATCACTAGTTAGTCAGTGAAAAATCTGGGACTTGAACATAACTCTTTCTTCTCAGAATTACAAGCTCTTTTGGGTCAAGACTGTTTTCATTTGTATCTTTCCATCCTTAGCACATGGCCCAGGAGATGGCATAAATTAGAAACTTAATAAGGGCTTTTGAATTGGAGATTGAGTTAAGTTGCATTAACGTCTTCCGATTTCAAGGTCATAGCACTATCCACATTGTATTTCAATAATGGTATCTGCTGCTCTGAGGGAATAGTGACATATGCCATCAAATGCCAAACTTCAGGCTTGACCTTTGGAGGTAAGAGAGGACAGTCTGAAGTTAAGTATATCCATTAGGGGTTGCAAATCTGTAATCCTAGCTACCAGGAAGGGTAAGATTGATGGATAGCATGAGTTTAGGGAATTCTAAGCTCCATTGGATCAAGTCAATAGGGTGTCCGCCCTAAGTTTGGCATTATTAAGTTAGATTCTTTGGAAATATAGGTGCTGCTAGGTTGTTCAAAGAGAGCCCAGATTGGAAATTAAACAGGTCAAAACTTCCTTGCCATCAATATTAGGACAGTGACTTTGAGTAGCCCCATACTTCTAGACTGGATAAAATAGGAAAAAAGGAGAGGGAAGAGAAAGAAAAAGGGGGGAAATCCATTCCTTTTCTAGGTGACAAGTGAAACCCAGAAAGCAGAAATGGTTACCTATTTCCTCACAACTATTTAAAGACCTAGGGAATACAGGGCATGATATGTGAAGAACCAGAATCTCATTAGGAAAATGTAGTACATGTAGTATATCTGTTGAAACTGAAGCTTGCAGGGCATCTATGAGGCCAGCAGTGCCATGCAAGCACTTCTCAGGTTATATTTGGCTCATTATATAGTCACTACAATGGACTCCAGGAGACAGCAATCAGATCCTACTGTATATTTTCTTTAATGAAACGAGGTTCTTCACACATCCTAGTCTTTTGTATTGATCTGCACTAAGTAAAGATTTCCTTGGCTTCCCTGATGTCCTCTCCAGGCTGTAAAAACACACTGCCTGAGCAAATTGAACCAATTATCTGTCCCAGGAGATATTTTCTGTTTAATGAAGTGCTATTATTGGCTATGACTCACTTGAGAGAAGGGTTGTCAAATCTGATAACATCACCAGTCAGTGAAGGATGTTGAAATCAGACCTATAACTAACAACTTTAGCATCTGGAGCAAATACCATTGCCTAGGAGGAGAATGCCATGGAAAAGAAGTCAGCCATGGGAAACCTGAGGTTTTTCCTAAGCTTTAAAGGAGGAATAAGACATCTCTAGAACCTTCCCTACGCCCTGAGGGAAGGGATAGGTGGGAGGGAAGCACACTAGAGGATGGTATACTTGATATTCTCTAAATTGCCTAGCCTGAGGCAAAGTTTTATTAGCCCACCCTACCTTGTTTTTTTTTTTTGTGGGAAAGTTTATTCCACCCCTTTGGGGAAGCTAGGTGGCACATAGGTGGATAGAATACCACACCTGTCATCAGGAAAACCTGAATTCAAATCCAGCCTCAGATACTTGATGCTTACTAGTAGCATGACCCTGGGCAAGTCACTTAATCCTAACTGACTCCTGTTCAGACCATCTCCAATGGTGTCAATACAGCAATCCCTCACTCAAATCCAATTCATGTGCTTGTCAAGGCATCACCTTCCTGATGCCATGTTCTTCTTTGAAAATGAAGGATAAATGATAACAATATTCCTACCCTGCAACTCTTACTATACTCGTTCTCATAATCCAAGGTGTGACTAATAGAAATTCTGGGTAACTACTTCAGGATTTTTGATGGATCTACACCAATTTTGTTTAAACCTATTTATAAAACCAATGAAAGTAAAATTTTGAACAGTCTGTCATTTTGTCCACTCATTCACTAGTCTATCTCCATTAACAAAATTAAAAACAAAAATTCCTTCCCATTTTGGAAGGAAAAACTAAACTCTTGTAACAAATATTTCTAGTCAAGCAAAGCAAGTTCCCACATTAGTTATGCCTAAAAAGTTACAAGGTTTATTCAACAACTTGAGTCCATCACTTCTCTGCCATAACAGTTCCCTAGAATAATAGCTGATCATTGCATTTATCAAAGTTCTCAAAACTTTCAATGCTGTTTGACTTTAAAAAGTGTTTTCCTAGTTCTGTTCACTTTACTCTGCATCAGTTCATTAAAGTCTTTCCAGGGTTCTCTAAAGTCATTACATTTATGGCACTATAGTAACTATGGTTACTATTATGGCACAATAGTACCATATGGCAGTCATTTACCACAATTGGTAAACTGCTAATTGGTCAGCTATTCCTTAATTGATAAGCATGCTTTTAGTTTACAGATATTTGCCATTAATCATTGATCATTAATAAAGCAAAATTATGTAGATTTTTAGGGCAGCTAGGTGGTACAGCATATAGAGTACCAGATCTGGACTCAAGAGGACTTTGACCTCAGAAACTTACTAGCTGTGTGGCCCTGAGAAAGTCCCTTAACCTTTTTTTGTCTTGGTTTCCTCACCAGTAAAATAAGCTAGAAAAATAAATGCCAAACCTCTATAGTGTCTTTGCAAGAAAACCCTAAATGGGGTCTTGGATACCACTGAATAACAAATGCCACTCACTGTACTAAGTAGTGAAAATATAAAGGAAAAAAACCCACTTCCATGCCTTCAAGGACTTTTCATTCAAGATGTAAATAAATAGGTACATATAAGATACGTCACCTGAAAGGGGAAGGTACTAGCAACATGGTAGACTAGGAAAGGCCTCCTGCAGAAGATGACCTATGATCTGAGTCTAGAAATACTAAGAGACAGAGTTGAAGAGAGTGAACTTTCTAGGTATGAGGAGAGTTGTAGTTTAAAAGTATAGAGATGGGAAATCAATCATGTTCAAGGAAGACCACCATTGTTTGAAGGAAGTAAATTGCAAGAACACTGGAAAGGTGAGAATAGACCAGCCATAAATGTCAAAAGGAGATCTTTGTGCTTAACCTGAAATTAATAGGTGACTAATAGAGTTCAATATATAGGGATGTGACATGGTTAGGCCTACATTTTGCTTAAATCATTTGCTATCTGAGAGAAGTTTGAAGTGGAAGAGAGAGATATTTGAATCAGGAAGACCAATTAGATTAAAAGACTTTTGTAATAGTTCAGATGATTTTTCCTATTCCTGAGATCAGGGCTAGATTATGTCAATAAAAGGGACCTAAGAAGCTTAGTGGAAACTCATTTTCCATTGAGATATTTGAAAATTGCCATGTCAAATTGCCTTTATTCTTTCCTCCCATTTTCGGGTCCAGCTTCTTTTACTCCTCTTCTAACTACCTTGCCTTTAGAGTATGATATATTCTATAGGCACCATAAGACTTTAGAGCAGGAATGGACATACCTTTCTATGCCTGCATTTCTTCATCTGAAAAATGATTTGGTTGGGCTGGAAAGTAAGATTCACCCAAGATCACCCAGATAGTAGTTCGAAGATGGTTTCTAGAACCACAGCCCAGGCTTCCTTCCACCACCCAAGTACTCAAAAATGAGACCTACCCACCACTGGTTATTTAGTCTGTCAAATACATTCCTTAATGGTTCTAAAGCTCTAGGCTGCTTCTTGTGGTAGCAAAGTAATGTGACAACATATCTAGACAATGTGATGGATAGTTGGCTTATAAAGACATTTTAGTGGCTAATAAAATCTCAGTTGCATGTGATTCTGAAAAGAATTCCAAGAAAGCTAGAATGAAGAGGAGGCTGCCTCTAATCTAGCCAACTGCCAAGGCACTCTCCACCCCAAACACACCCACACCATGAACCTCTGATCCAAATTCAAGAGCTGGCCACATTTGTTCACCACTTTCTGAAATATCATCTGCCTTAATGAAAATGTGTTATTTTTTCAACTCAAGCCTAATTCCAATTTTCTTTTCTACACATCAGTTTTGCATTAAGTGTTCCATACCAGCATCAGCATCTGATGAAGTCCACACCCTCAAACAGTGCTTGAACTGTAAATGCACCCACCACGTACTTGAACCATAGGGAGAGAATTTTTTTAGCTCCATTATACCAAGCATTGCCTTGAGGGATGTTGACTCTCACTTTACATAGCTATAAGAGAGTATGATTATTTTCTTCTGTCTTTTGGAATTTCTAATGAAAACCCACACATAGCATTTTCCATGTGACTGCTTCCCCCTGTGGATCATAACAGGAGTTTTTTTAGCTTTTTAAAGTTATACAACTTTTTATGCTTTCCTATATCAAAAATTCCCTCATGTCAGTCATTTTTTTTGCTTATCAGTGCATATAACAACACCTGAAGATTCAAGACTTTAAGAGATATTGTGGCTAAAGAATTCATCACCCTATGACTAGCTTGGTAATTAACTGCTATGTTGTCCTTAGATATTCTATCCACTACTGAGCTCATTCTTTTTTTAAGAAAGATTTCATTTATTTTGAGTTTTACAATTTCCCCCATTATTTCTTCCCTCCCCCCCACAAAAGGCATTCTATTTATTAGTCTTTACATTATTTTCATGTTATACATTGATCTCAGTTGAATATGATGACAGAGAAATCATAGCCTTAAGGAAGAAAAATAAAGTATGAAATAGCAAAATTACATAATAAGATAACAATTTTTTGTTTTTCTGATTTGAAGCTAATAGTCTTTGGTCTTTGTTCAAAGTCCATAATTCTTTCTCTGTATACAGATGGCATTCTCTATCACCGATACCCAAAACTGTCCTCAATTGTTGCACTAATGGAATAAGCAAGTCCATTAAGATTGATCATCGCCCCCATATTGCTGTTAGGGTGTAAAATATTGTTCTGGTTCTGCTCATCTCAGTCAGCATCAGTTCATGCAAATACTTCCAGGCTTCTCTGAATTCTAATTCCCTATGCTTTCTAATAGAAAAATAGTGTAACAATACACTTTTATGCTGCTGCCATATGCTTTCACTGATGCAAGGTAAACTTTTCTCCCCCTTTAATTGATTTGGGGGGGGTATGGCAATGGGGTTAAGTGACTTGCCCAAGGTCACATAGCTAGTAAGTATCAAGTGTCTCATGCTAGATTTGAACTCAGGTCCTCCTGATTCCAGGGGCAGTTTTCTATCCATTGTGCCCCCTAGTTGCCCTCCTAATTGATTCTCTTGAATGCTTTTTTTTCAACTGATATTTTGTTTTATTTTTCTAATTACATGTTATGAAAGTTTTTCAACATTCATATATATGCATATGTATGTATCCTTCCACCCTTCCCTCCCACCCCCCTCCCCTCAGCAGTGAACCATCAGGTGAATATTGTACATACATATTTATGCTTCACATGTTTATAGATGAGCCATTTTTGGTATGAGGAATTAGGATTAAGGAAAAAGAAAAGAAATCCATGAGATGGGAAAGAAATACATAAGAGAAAATTCTTAAAAAGTGAGGGTTCATTCAGATTCTGTAGGATTTTTTGTTTTGTTTTTCTTCTCGATGAGGATAGCATTGTCTATTGCTGGTCTTCTAGAGTTGTCCCAGTTCTCTGAGCTGCTGAGAGGAGCTGCATCCATCAAGGATGATCATCTCACAATGTTGTTGTTAATGTGTACAATGTTCTCTTGGTTTTGACCCTTCATTCAGTATTAGTTCCTGTAATTCATTCCATGTTTCTCTAGAGTCTGACCATTCATGGTTTCTTATAGATTCTTTATCCTCTCCTATAATTCACCTAGAGGCAACTAGATGACTCAGTGGATAGAGTACTGGAATCCAGCCACAGATACTTAACAGCTATGTAACCCTGGGTATTTCAGTTTCCTGGACTGTTGTTAGGAGGATCAAATAAGTTAATGTTTATATATTCCTTAACACATTGACTAGCATATACCAGGTTCTTAATAAATGCTTGCTCTCATTACCATTACCTATATTGGACTGACCATTTAGTCCAGTTCTGACTGTCCATTTATTTGACTTATCTGTGGTATATGGGTAGTAAAGGACAAAAGCAGAATTTGAGCCCAGTTTCTCTGACTTCAAAGTTTGTGGTTTTGTTAGTAGGGTCTAGTAAACTGGACAGACATTTGAGTTGAAGGATTATGTTTCATATCTGAGGACAAGCATAAATTTGCAAGGACTCAACAAAAGTTTGGTGACCAGATGATGATTGTTTGTTTGTTTGTTTGTTTGTTTGTTTGTTTGTTTTTTGGACACAGCCTTTCATAGAGATCTTTCTAGGTAGTGAGGCATAGATAGCATCAGTGCTCATGGTACTAGAAATATTTGTAAATCAGTTTAAGCTTTCAGGTCCTTATTTTTCTCACTTATACTAGATGGCCTTTGAAGTCCTTTCTATATTGAAATAATCTTTTAAAAAGTTAATAATATACAAATAGATATTTATAGTCTTAAAAAGTATAAAATAACAGCACAAATTATACCAGTTTTTAACTAAGATCTCTCTTAAAGAGTCAAGGTTAGGAACATAGGATGTTGAGACAGTTTTTGGCTAGATTGTAGCTGTGCTGTTTCGTGTTGAGATGTGAACAATTAAATTTTATATCTGAGAAATGAGCTTTCTCAGTTCACTGCCATGGTTACCATTCAATTTCTAGTCAGACTTTCCTGCTTAAAAAAACATGTAAATCTTTCTGTTCCTCAGTTTCTTCATTTTAAAATTATTCGTTTCTAAATTTTCACATTTTTTTTTTGCCAAGGCAATGGAATTGTGACTTGTTCAAGGTCACTAAACTAAGTTAATATTAAGTCTGAGACTGGATTTTAACTCAAGTCCTCTGGACTCCAGTGCCAGTGCTTTATCCACTATGCCATCTAGATGTCCTAAAATTTTCACATTTTAAATCTTTAGCTGGTGGTTTTCTTAAGGGTACCTCCAGCCACAAATGTTATAATTTTCTATTACCCTGTGAAAGAATGCTCCAAATTTCTAAGGAAATTATTCCAATTTTAATCTAAGAGCTTTGACATGAATAGTTGGGAAACATCATATTCTAGGACACATAAATTAGATGTATCAAAGGGCTCTAGATAGATGTCAAACATTATGGCTACTACTAATTCCTGATCATATATGTTAGGACAAATGCATCATTAAAGATTATGAAGTCCTAAATAGAAGGCTGAAGACAATAGAGAAATGGGTGAAGTTTTCATTCCTTTAGAAAGAAAAGAATATAACAAATGAACAGTTTGTTAAGAAAATAGAGTCAGATAATAGATCATTTAAGCATTTATGTATCAGAATTTAAAATATAATGATAAATTCTTAGCTAGGGAATGATGTATTCTAAAAAGAGCTAACATATGAAAAATTTGGTCAGAGACTTGATCAAGAGAGCTTTCAATTGAAAATGGCAGGAGAAAATAAAAATTCTTCACACACACATTCGGTGAGCCAGAGATGATAAAAGGTAGCAGCTATCTCATAGGGGAAAAAATTAGTGAAGTGGCCCTGATATTTATAGATCACAATATTCAGGAATATGGGCAAGAATTATATTTATTGGTCCAGATTTCGATATACAAATGAGTAGGGTATAGGTGATAAAATGATCCAGAGATATTAATGGAAAGAGGGAAATAAAAATTCATAGATATGTGTCTTTGAGAATTGTTGGGATAGGCTCCGTGACTGAAATATGATGTAACTAACTCAATATGAAGGCAAAGATTAAAAGACCTGTGGAGAAGCATTGCCTACTGCAAAAATATGCTCCTACATGGAAATGTAAAAACAGAATTTGGATAAGGATCAATTGAGAGAGAAACCGAAGCCATATTATTGTAGAAATATATTTACTGAACTAGTGTCTTGCATCATAGTCTAATAAAAAAAATGAAAATTGTTTTCTGAAGTAGAAATGGATATCTTTGGGAGAAAGAATGCCTTCTTATGGTTTACAATAAGTAAGTTGGGGATTGCAGGTAGAGCTTGATATATGTTGTGGAATTTGGATTTCTTTTTTTAATGTATTTCTTTTTAATTTATGGCATAAAATAAGCATTTCCACAACACAGTTTAATACAAAGATTATTGTACATGAAAATATAAATCTAATATGTTATCATGTAAATTTTTTCTATTTTTCCCTTTTTTCTTCTCATCCCCCTCTGACCTAGAGATAGCTACAATTAGACAGAAATATATGTATGTGTAAAATCATTTTATAAATATATATATATATATATTTGTTTTTTCTCTTGATGCAGATTGTGTCTTCTTTCACATGTTCTTTGTAGCTAATTTGGGTAAATATAGTAGTCAAAATGATTTATTCACTCAAAGCCATTGTATGTTGCATTGCATACAATGTTCTTTTTTCTGCTCATTTCACTCTTCATTATGTTGTTCAAATCTTTCTGTTTTTCTAAGATCATTAAGTCATCACTTCTTATAGCATAGTAATATTATATCACAATAATATACCACAACTTGTTTGGATTTCAAAGCTTAAATAGAAATAATTAGAAGTCTCTATGTTTCAAGATTCTAAAGGGAAAGTGAATTGATGTGATCTTGGTGGATCAATAATACAATTTAGTATAGTATTCACACCAAGGGAGGTATCAGTCTTATCATAATCTACCCTGTTGTGATTACTTTTGGAACATTGTATTTTCTAGAAACTACATTTTTTTTTCAAAAAAGGTATTGTGGTTAAATGGAAATTAATTCCTCATTTCTTTCTTGGCTGCATGACTTTAGGACTTCACTGCCTTTTCCATCATGACCCAGGAAGTTTGTTATCGGGAAAAACTCATTATTCCACAAGATCCTATCAGTCTTGATACTCTGCCTCATCACTACTCTCTGGCCTTCTGTTTGGAGAGTTAGAGTCATGATTTCCAAGCTTTTATTTAAGGATGGAGCTCTGTTCACAATATCTCCTCATTTCTTCAACTGGTTGCACAATTGTAGGACTTCTTTGATTTTTTCCACCATGCCCTCCAGTACTTTTCCCTTCACCCCACTCTTTTAGTTTCCTTTTGTGGATTGTCTTTTCCCTAGTAGATGTCAAGCTTCTTGAGAGCAGGGACCCTATTTTTTTTGCGTTTACTTAGCACAGTACCTAGCATAGATTGGTGCTAAACAAATGTTTATTGACTGATTGAAGCCAATGAGGGCAGCCAGAAAAGACTTGAAACCATGCCATACAAAATCAGTTGAAGGACTTTGAGATGCTTTTCCCAGAGAAGAGAAGACAATAGAAATGTTGTTCAGTTGTTTTTAGAAAGTTCCAATTCTGGGGCGGCTAGGTGGCGCAGTGAATAGAGCACTGGCCTTGGAGTCAGGAGTACCTGGGTTCAAATTCGACCTCAGACACTTAATAATTACCTAGCTGTGTGGCCTTGGGCATGCCACTTAACCCCATTGCCTTGAAAAATCTAAAAAAAAGTTCCAATTCTGATTTCTGTGACCAAGTAGAACTAATCTAATCTGAATCCCATATCACTATTTACATAGTTGGGGCATCTAGGTGGTCTACCAATAGAATGCTGGACCTGGAGTCAGACAGATTCATTATCCTGAGTTCAAATCTGATTTCAGACACTTACCAACTCGGTGAATGTGGGCAAGTCACTAATCCTTGTTTGCCTCAGTTTCCTTACTTGCCAAATGAACTGGAGAAGAAAAAAAATGCAAACTACTGTAGTGTCTTTGCCAAGAAAACCCATGGGATCACAAAGAATGACATAACTGCAAAAAGATTAACTGCATGTACCAGGAAGAGGGGCACATGGAGGGTTTGAGGGGACTGTCAAAGTGCTTTTTATATTTTTAGAAAGAGGAGGGAAATATGAAATCAAAGTAGTCAAGGATATAGAAAGCATTTAGCAAGGAAAGTAGCAGAAGAATGAGGACAGTAGAGCCAAATAAGAGAGTTGCAATAAAGGAAACGTTTCAAAGAATCAGAGAATTTCAGTTTTGGACAGGACTTCAGTGACTATCTAATCCAATCCTTGTCTGAAAAAATTCCCAACACAATATTCACAGCAAGTGGGCCATTTGGCTTCTGTTTGAAGATTTTCAAAATTGGAGAAGTTAATTGTGTATAAATGTATGAGTCATAAAGCAGCGTATTCCACAAAAAGAAGCTTTCCTCCTTATTTCAAGTTTTGCAAAGTCCACTCACTAGAATGATAATTCTCTAAATGGCAGACCTTCAGATATTTAAAAACAATTATCATATGCCTTTCTCCTTACTTTCAGGTTTTTTCTTCTTCAGAATAGCCTCAATTTCCAGTCCTCCCCTATTCTTCTGCATTCCCCAGTACACCATGCTCTTTTAAAAAAAATTATTCATTTTCCAATCATATACAAAGATTGTTTTCAATATTCTTTTTTGGTAAGATTTTGAGTTCCACATTTTTCTCTCTCCCTCCCTTCCCCCCCTTCCCCATATGCAGATAATCTGATATGGATTGTACATGTTGAACTATGTTAAACATGTTTCCAAATTAGTCATGTTACAAAAGAGGAATCAGACAAAAGAAAAAAAACACAAAAGGAAAAAAACTTAAAACAAGTTTTAAAAATTGAAAATAGTATACATTGGTTTGCATTCAGACTCCATAGAAATTTCTTTGGATGTGTGTAGTATTTTCTATCACAAGTCTTTTAGAATTGTCTTTGATCATTGTACTGCCGAGAAGAACTAGGTCTATCATAGTTGTCTATCTCTTACTGCTGCTCTTAACAATATTCTCCTGGTTCTACTCATTACACTCAGTATCAGTTCATGCAAGTCTTTCCAGGTTTTTCTGAAATCCTCCTGCTCATGATTTCTTACAGAACTATAATATTCCAACACATTCATATACCACAATTCAGTTATTCCCCAATTGATGATCATCCTCTCAATTTCCAATTCTTTGCCATTACAAAAAGTTATAAATATTTTTGTACAAGTGGGTCTTTTCCCTTTTTTTATGATCTCTTTAGGATAGAGACCCAGTAGTGGTGTTGTTGGATCAAAGGGTATGCACAGTTTTATTGCCTGTTGGGCATAGTTCCAAATTGCTCTTCAGTTCACAGCTCTCCCAACAGCGCATTAGTGTCTCAGCTTTTCCACATACCCCTCCACCATTGATCATTTTCTCTTTTTTTATATCAGCCAATTTATAGGTGTAAGGTATTAGTTACCTCAGAGTTGTTTTAATTTGCATTTCTCTAATCAATAATGAGCATTTTTATATGATAATTGAAAGCTTTAATTTCTTTATCTGAACACCAACTTTTCATATCCTTTGACCATTTATCAATTGAAGAATAGCAAATACACTTATAAATTTGACAAATTTCTCTATATATTTTAGAATTTAGAAATCCTATATATTTTAGAAAGGCCTTTTTTAGAAACAGTTGTTTCCCATCTTTCTGCATTCCCTTTAATTTTGATTGCATTGGTTTTATTTGATACAAAAACTTTGAAATTTAATGTTTGATCATAAACTCCTCCCCTTTACATAGAGCTGACAGATAAACTATTCCTCATTCTACTAATTGGCTTATAGTATCACCTTTTATATCTATATCATTACCCCATGTTCTTGTATCATATCCAATGGAGATAGCATTATTAACTGAACTCCTTGGTATGATGAATTTAGGATTATTAAACCAACATATAATGTAATAAAAACAAAGAACCTAGAATTTCACTGTCTGTGTTCAGCACCACATAAGCAAAAGTGGGAACTAGCTGCCTTGGTGATACCTTTTAAACTGTCCCAGGAGTCCTCCTTGATTAGAAATACCTTGTGTTATAACTTTCCTGAAATACTGTTTATTAGAAACCAGTAAACCTGAAAAAGTAATAATGTCATTTACATAGCCCTTTAAGATTTTCAGTGTTTTATAAGCATTAGCTCATTTATATCCTCACAACAACCATGAAGTTATTTGCTATTGTTAACCCATTTTGCAGATGAGGAAACTGAGGTTGTGATTGATTGACTTCATTTGAGGCAAGATTTGAACCAAATTCTTCCTGATTCCAGATCTATTGACCAGGTCACCTAACTACTTCTAAACAAATAGATACCTTGAGAAGCAGTGAACTTGCTTGATTAACTTGTAATTCATTACTGACCTTTCAGGAGAGGGAGAGATGATTTTTAAGACGAGAAAAGAAAGCAATATATTTGGATAGTGTGGTGGGAGGGATATTTTGAAGATGAAATGCAGCCTTCTTCACCTTAAATTTTTAAATTTCTTAAAAACACGGATAATTTTTAATTTGTTTTTTTTAATCTTCCCAATGTCTAAGGGTCTTTTGTATATACTAGGAAACTAATAAATGTGTGTCAGACAAATTCACCCTATAATGCAGCCTCTGGGACAGGAGGGGAAAGACTAGTGTCTTAGGAACATGAATTTTCAAACTAGGAAAGACGTCAGAGTTCTTCTCCCTATTTCACAGATGATGAAACTGGAACCATCAGAAGTAAAAATGACTTGCTTAAGGTCCCACAGGTAGTAAGCAATGAAGCCCAGGTTCTAACCCAAAGCCAAAGTGTGCTTCCAAACTCCTTCTCTCCCAGCCAAATCAAGGCTTTGTAGATTTCTCCTGGCAATAGGAGCAAGGGGACTTGGCAGCCAAAAGGGTGCCCGGTAGGTCTTTGTCTGGGGCAGTTGCAATGCTGGATGCCAAGGTTGCCATGTCTACTTAATGGAGATCCTGTGTAGTAAGTGGAGGTAGATTAGGAAAAGTGATTTTGATGATTGTATCTTCATTACTTGGGAAAGAGCTAGTAGTGCCATCCATAGGCAAAATAGCAAAGTCAACCTAGTTTCTCCAGTGTCCTTCACCCTCAGTTTTTGAGTTTTTCCCCCATCCTCTCCCATATCTCCAGACAAATCAGTGCCTTGCTGCCTTCTAGCTATCTTAGACCCCTGCTATAGGCTCACCATCAAGCCTGCTCCTCAACAGAGCTGCTTTTTACATTAATGATTTCTGATGTCTTTTTGGTTGTCCTGAAATCCATTTCCCCAAGTTTCTCTCAGGTGGTTAAGGTGACTCAAACTATGAAGAGATTAAATAAATCACTTGAGGTGTTAATGGCTGATAATGGCTTAGCTCCAGATAATATTTGCCCTCTCTTGCACCCCAATCATGAGTTTCTATGCCCTAACCCAAAGGGGATGATTAGTTTTCAGAAATTTCAGGCACCATAGCAGACTGATGGGGATATATTTTGGAGCAATATTTAAGGTGCCTTTCCAAGGACACTTCAAATCTGCCAACCCACTGGACTAACTTTGGCACTTAGAACTGCAAGCTCGTATTTTTACTGCCCAAACACCAAGGGAGATGTAGGTAACCCTTGACTCAAATCACAAGCTGCTTTAAAGAAAAGATTTCTTTTCTCCACCCTGTGCTGGCTCTGCTTTCTCCAAGTCAATTCATTCTTTCCTGCCCCTCACAAGTATTCTTGGGAATATATTTCTAAGTGTTCCTGGCTCTGCACTGGTGTTTTTACAGCTTGATTGCAGGGATCCAGGAACACTAAAAATAGAATAGAAAATAAGCGTTTCTACTTTATACCCACCTACTGAAAGAATGAGATTTCCTTGGTTAGAGATCAGGACAAGCAAATTCAAATGGAGATAGGCACTCTTAAAGCCTGACATTTGCTTGAATTAGTTGTTATTTGTTTGATTTTAATTTCTATTTCTAGTGTGTGTATGTGTGTCACTACATATGTGTGTATATATATATATATATATTCATATACACAGGTGTATAAATATATATACGCAAATTTTAACTTTTCTGTAACAACTAATGACTTCAAATCTAGTATGCCTTCCAATGGGTGAGATTGCACACACACACACACACACACACAAACACAAACACTCACAGACCAAAAATAGAAACTAAGTGCTCTTTCTCATTTTTCCTGTCTGCCATTCCCGCTCTCCTCTCCCCTTTTCTCTTCATTATATGAAACATATGTATATATATGTAAAACTACCTCCACTTCCTTTTCTGACAACCTTAGGTCCGTGGGTTAGAAATGATAGTGAGAGTTTTTGGATCACTGCTTCTCTTTTATGACAATAAAAACTAATATTTCTATAGTATCATATGTATTTAGGTATTTATGTATATATGTGTATATTATGTATAATAATCTCATGCCCTGGAGAGAGTGCTAGATTGGGAGTCAAATAAGCTAGTTATAAAAAAATTAAGGAGTTGGAATAGATGACCTCTAAGGTTCCTTATAGTTTTAAATTTCTGATCATAAGATCATTTAATTAAGAAGAAATTATTAATCAATTACTATTGACTGAATATATTTGATTATTGAATTGATTATATTTTGTTTTGATTTTTGTTTTGATTGATTGATTAAATGTTTGAATTGATTGAATATAATTGATTATAATCAATTTACTATATGATAAACACCATGCCAGGTTTGAAGGTTACAGAGAAAGGCAAAAGATAGTCCCTACTCTCAAGTTGCTTATAATCTAATGGAAGATACAAGATACCAAAAACTAGGTACAGAAAAGATATAGACAGGACAAACTAGAGATAATCAAGGGAATTGAGGAAGGGAGGAGCATTAAGAGTAATCTGGGGCAATTCAGGGAAGCCTGGAGGGATTTGCATGAACTGATGCTGAGTAAGATGAGCAGAACCAGAAAAACACTGTATATACCCTAACAGCAACAAGAGAGTGGTGATCAACCTTGATGGACTTCCTCATTCCATCAGTGCAACAATCAGGGACAATTTTGGACTGTCTGCAATGGAGAATACTATCTGTATCCAGATAAAGAATTGTGGAGTTTGAACAAAGTCCAAAGAATATTTCCTTTAATTTAGAAAAAAAAAACTGATACCTTATTGTCTGATCTTGTTATCTCTTATACCTTATGTTTCTTCCTTAAGAATATGGTTTCTCTCTCATCACACTCAATTTGGATCAATGTACAACATGGAAACAATGTAAAGACTGGCAAACTGCCTTCTGTGGGGGTGGGGGAGGGAAGTAAGATTGGGGAAAACTGTAAAATTCAAAATAAATAAAATCTTTAATAAAAAATACTAAAAAAATAATAACAGTACCCACCTTACATTATAATTATAATATCAAATGAGATAATACATGAAGTGATTTACAAACATTAAAGTGATACTTATTTTGTTAAAAAAAAGGGATCTGGAAAGGCTTCTCAAAGAAGTTATAATTCTAACTGGGACTTGGAGGAAATAGGAGGCAGGGATGAGGAGGAAGAGCATTACAGATATGTGGATAGTCAGTGAAAATGATTATGTTCCAGTACCACTATTGGTATGTATAAACTGTGTGACCCTCTAAATATAAAATATAAACCTCTTAAGACATCAAGGAGGTCTCTTAGACTTTCTATTGCTATAAAATTGCCATCTTTCCATGGTTAAGGACAGTTTCCTCACCAGAGATCCCCAACTAATGAAATCATATGTCCAATACTACACATTTATATTTACACGTCTAGGTGTGTGGGTTTGGATATATATATGTATATGTGCATGACACATTGAGGTGTGCGTGTACATGAGCATATATGTTGTATAACAGATTTGTTTCTATATGCATTTTACAGATGAAGGAACTAAGATTCAGAAAGAGTTGTATTTACTTTTGACAAAGCCATACATATAGCTGGTATTTAATAAACATTTGCTAAATTGATTCAAGTCAAAATCAAACTCAGGTCTGACTAACCAGCATCTGAAGCTTTTTCCACTGCTTTGAACTGTCTCCCCAAAATTCTGTTCCTCAGCTGAAATGAGGACCATTTAACAACTAGATGGCATTGATAGACAAAAAGGATGCAGGAAGGTGGCAGATCCAATGTTTCCCATTGCAATTTGTGCCTGCACATACTGAGCAGAAGTCCAAGTAATTAAGTGCCTTGTTCTCTATGTTTCTAGTAGGTCAAGGACCTTCTATCCCTCAGTTCTGTATTTCTCTTTAGGGTGGCACAAATTCTTTGATAGTTAGAAAATGGATTTCTCCAATTACAACTTAACTCTGGGTCTGCTGTTGATTATACCCTACCCCCTTTAACTTGTTCTGTTTCAATAATCACTAGTTATAAGATCTCAGCTCCCATAGCTGGTTCTCTACCTGAAAGTCAGTAAGTCAGTAAGCATTTATTAAGCTATTGAAGACTGTGCTAAGCTTTGGTCACACAAAAGAAAGAAAGTCAATACCTATCCTCAAGAAGTTTACATTTTAATGAGGAGAAGACAAAATATAAAAGCAAGGATGGATGAGTGAAGGGAAGGAGGACTTGTAGATAGTATGGGAAAGGAAGGAGTGTGATGAAGAAAGCTTCCTGGAGATGAGTCAAGAGTGAAATCTGGAGAGGAATGAAGATGTCTTTTTCCTGTACCTCTTCCTTAAATTAGAGATTTAGAATGAACCAACCAATCAGAGGGAGAGGTTTCAGAGATGTAGGACACGTCCAATGTAAGAAGTGGCCTAGGAATGAGGAGGGGCTTCCATGGGGAAGTTGTTACTATTGCATGGAAGAGAAATTCCTGTGGAGCCAAGTCAGTAGTGAAGCCATGAGAGGAATGATAACCTTGCTTGAATTCAACATCTAACTACTCTTGACAAAGAACTGACAAATGGATAAACAGTATATAACAACAAGTTAAAAATGCATGAGAAACACTAGCCCCTAGAATTTTCCAGATTGTTCAGAAACTGCTTGTAACCGAGGAATTCTAAGAAATGTATAGTTTTGAGTTGGTTTATTTCTCCAGCTGGATCTCAATTCACATTTTCAGGAGGACCAGTCTGTAAATGAATCAATAAATCAACATGCACTTATTAATATATTGATTTGTATTCAATAGTATGGACTCAGGATCCAGACAACTTAGAAGGTAGAATCATGTCTTATATGGTTTTGATCTGTCTCCTAGTTGTCTCATCTCTATGAAGGAGGTTGAGAGAACTTAGCAACCCATCCTAGCAAGGAGAAGTTAAATGTTATGAAGACCATTATTCTTTTCCAGTCATGACTTTGTGTAAGGTATCTATTTAACAGAGTATATTTTCCCTCACTTCTGTCACCACTCTCAATCATATCACTACCTCTCTAAATAGGATGATGGTAGATTCATTTTCAAATCTGGCCTCAGACACTTCTTAACTGTGTGAACCTGTGCAAGTAATTTAACCCCATTTGCCTCAGTTCCTATAATATGGAAACACAGTGGAGAAGGAAATGACAACCTACTCTAGAATTTTTGCCAAGAAGCCCTCATTTTTCAAATATTGCAAACTGAATCAAATTTACAAAATATAAGTCATCCCCCAATTGATAAATGATCAAGAGATATGAGCCAGTTTCAGATGAAGTTATCAATGCAATCTCTTTAAATCATTTAAAAATATCCTAATTCACTACTGATAGGAAAAATGTGGGTTGGAACAATTTTAAGGTACTACTTTATATGCCTATTGGATTGGCTAATAGGACAGAAGGAAAAAATAACAAATGTTAAAAGGGATGTAGGGAAATTGAGACATTGATGCACTATTGGAGGAGTTGTGAAAGGATTCAACAGTTCTGTAGAGCAATTTGGACCTATGCCCAAAGGGCTATAAAACTATGCCTACCCTTTGCCGTAGCAATGCCACTGCTAGATCTATATTATAGAAGAGATGAAATATGAGAAGAAAAGGACTATATATAGGAATATTTATAGTAATTATTTTTTAGTGACAGGGAGCCACCAGAAGAGACTGAGGGATGCCCATTGGTTGGGGAACTGAGATTTTGATTGAGATAAAATACCATACTATTATGGGAAATGATGAACAGAATGCTTTCAGTAAAACAACTTACATGAACAGATGCAATAGGAATGATATATATGTATATAAAATGTATATATATATATATATATATATATATATAAATGTATATAAAGTAACAGTAATACTGCAGGATGATCAGCTGTGAATGATCTACCTTTTCTCAGCAATGCTGTGACCTAAGTGAGCTCTGAAAAGCTTATGGTAAAGAATGCTATTCATCCCAAAGACAGAGCTAATGGTATCACTGAATACAGATTGAAGCATAATTTTTTTAACTTTATTTTTCTTGACATTTCCCTTTTTGGGAGGTTTATTTACTTTTAGAACTTGACTATTGTGGTAATATTTTTCATGACTATATATTTTTAAACCTATATCAAGTTCAATGAGGATGGTATAGGGTGAGAAGAAGAAGAAGAGACAGAATTTGGAACTCAAGGTTTTGGAAGTGAATGTTGAACTTGTTTTTGCATATAACTTGGGAGGAAAATGAAATAAAATAAAGATAAAAGACAAAATAAGGAAAGAAAACCACATGGACAAAAGTCCTTGAGAATTACATACAGTCAGATTCAACTGAACAACAACTAAAATAAGTCATGGAAAAATGTTAGTGGATGCAAAATATAATTGTTGAGGAGGTAAGAATTTAACCAATTTCCTACTTCCCACAAAAAAAGGACATCATGAAGATAAAAAAAAGTTCTTGAAAAAATACTGATTCATAGCCAAGCTGAGTTCTACACACACACACACACACACACACACACACACACACAGCCTCATTTCCACACAATCCTTACTGTCAATCCCCTTTCAGAAATATCAAAGAAATACTACATTTTTTTCCTTCAACCACATTCAAATGTGTCATCACAATCTCATTTAACCTAATCTAAAAATGTAAAAAGTAGAATTCTCTAGAAAAATAGAAAGTCAAAGGGATTGTAAAATATAAATTTGAAACACCTGAGGAAGGAAAGCAGCCCACACACAGTTTTATTTTTTCATTCAGTCCAAGTGGAATATCTTTATGAGCGCTAAAAGAAACGCTAATTCTTTGCTTCTAGCTTCTCTCCTCAACTATCAAATTGATTATGTCACACTCCTATTGAATAAATCTCAAAGGTTCCCTACTCCCTCCAGAAAGAAATTTTTAAAAACCCTCTTTTTTTTTTCAAGCCCTCCCTGCCTTTTCAGTATAACACATAACTCACCTTCAGGTATGTTCTCTTCTTCTGTTCCATGACATTGATTTCTTTTTTGTAACTCTCCATCTCTTGACTTTATATCTTCCCTAGTTGTTCTCCATACCCAACATTCCCTCTCTCCTCATCCCTGATTCCTGACTTCCCTGACTTCCTTTGAGTCTCTACAGTCTCTTCTGCTTCAAGAAACCTTTCCCAATCCCCTTAATTGTAATGTTTTCCATTTGTTGTCTCCTATTTTGCCTGTTTGTAGCTTTTTTTATATACATAATTGCTTGCATAATGTTTCCCTTGTTAAAATATGAGATTCTTGAGAACAAGAGCTGTCTTTTACCTTTCTTTAGATCTTCAAGATTCAGTTCAGGACTTGATAAGTGGGTTCTCAACAAATGCTTGTTGAAGTGGCAACTTGAAATCAATACACTAAAATTTGGAGGGAGGCACTAGAAGCAGATGAATAAGGAAAAGCCTCACATAGGTGACAAAAAACTGTGCTTTGAAGAAAATTGGAGATTCTGAGTTGGAAATGAAGAGGGAATTTGAGATGGAATGTTATGATTATGGTGGGTAAGAACACCATTTTGGCCAGACTATACAACACATGAAATGGAGAAGAACATAAGTCCTTTTTTGATTGAAATTTTATTTTATTTTTTCAATTACATGCAATGTTAGTTTTTCAGCATTCATCCATTTGAAATTTATGACTTCCACATTTTTCTATCACCATCCCTTCCCTCCTTCCTCCCCATGGCAGCAAACAGCCTGGTAAAAGTTGTACATATGCATATTTATATATTAGTCATGTTGTGAAAAAGGTATTAGAATTAAGGGAAAAGAAAAAAGCATGAGAAAGGAAGGAAAAACATAAAATAAGTTTTTAAAAAGTGAACTTAGTACATATTCAGACTCCATAGTTGTTGTTTCCCCCCCCAGAAGTGGATGGTATTGTCCATAGCAGATATCTCATGGTTTTCCTTGATCTCTGAACTGCTGAGAAGAGCTGCATCCATCTTAGTTGATCATCTCAAAATGTTGTGGTTTATGTGAGCAATATTTTCTTCTTTCTGTTCATTTCATTTAGAATGAGTTTATGTAAATATTTACATATTTTCAGTGCATAAGTCTTGAAAGCTAAACTTAAGTCAGGTTGTAAAGGTAAGAGTGAGCCATTGGAGTATGATTTAGCCAGACATGTGCTTTAGGAAAATCACTTTGGCAGCTGTGTGGATGTTATGTTGTTGGATGAGAATGTCATAGAATTCAAGTGAGAAGAACTATATTTTATGGATGAAGAAAATGAGATCCAGTGAAGTTATGACTTGAGTAAAGTCATACAAGTGAGTTGTGTCAAAAGTAGAATTAGAACCCAAGTTCTATTTCCTTTAACCCTTTTTGACTCATTCACTCATTCTCTAAACATGCACTATTTCTAACCCTTAATGAGATACTATAGCATTCAAGATCTTGCCCTCAATGATGTCTATTAAACCAAAAATCATAAGGCAAAACAAGTGTTATTAAAGTATTGTTTCTCTTTTTATAAAGCATCACAAATTACACTAATCTTCCTCTACACCATAGTATTTTACTACATATCTGTTGAATCCCTGTTCAGACTACATATGTTGAGTCTGGACTCCCTTATCCTTTTCCTGGGGTGAGGGGGAGGGAGATAAGGAAGACAAGTTCTACCTTTGTACATCAAGGTCTCCATTTATTGAACCAAATACAAGTGCTTAAATATCCCTTCCAGTCCCTAATCTACTCCCACTCCTGTGGAACTTAGTAAAATAATCTTCTGGTGCTCAAGGGCACCAGGTGATGAAGGTTCGCAGCACTCCCACACACACAACAGTTCCTAACATATATCATTCTTCAGATCAGTTTTTTAGGAGAAGCTCAATACCACACAAAAGTTACAGTGTTATGGATGTGCCTAAGGGTCTAGAATTGGTTGTAGAGAAACAAGAAAATCTTATCTGAGCCTTGGTCAAATGTCTATCAGAAAGGCTTTCTCATCCTCAGGAGTCATTCATTCAATACATAATTCCAAAAGGAATAGCCCACAGCTGTCATCTCTCTGTGGGTTGTTTTTATTTACTGTAGTCTTTATGTATTTTATTTATTATCGTCTTATCTATTTATTATTAAAGGCAATAGGATTAAATGATATGTCCAAGGTCACACAACTAGGAAATATTAAATGATGGAGGTCGAATTTGAACCCAGGTCCTCCTGACTCCAGGGCTGGTGCTCTATCCACTGCACCACCTAGCTGGCTCCTATTACAGTTTTTATGTGTATTATTCTCCTTTTTCCCTTTACATCAATTTATACAAATCTTCCAATGTCTTATAGATTTTGGAGTGTGAGAGATAAATGGGTAAAAGGGCTGATATTGTAGATTTTGCTGTGTATGTGTGTATGTACATATATATATATATATATTTGATTATTGATTTTCTGCGAGGATTATTTCTTAGACACTGTCTCTCTCTCTCTCTCTCTCTCTCTCTCTCTCTCTCTCTCTCTCTCTCTCTCTCTCTCTCTCTCTCTCTCTCTCTCTCTTCCCCTTGTTTTTTACTACCATTTTGGTGCACTCATGTCTGTTTTGATGTAAAGGGGATGAGAAATAGCTGAGAGATAGTTTCTCGGGTCCTTTTCATCTCCAGCATCTCGCTATAAGTATCAATCTCTAGTCTCAACATTTAGGGGAAAAATAACTCTATTGATCAGAGAAAACTGCCACATTCAATACCTGACTTCCAGTCTTCTGACTCCTACTCAAAAATTCTTTCCATTGATGTTTACTCTGGAGTTTCTCAGATGGTGTCATCTGCCAGCAGGGTCAACCATCTACTTCCACACTGCAGGAGAGCCTAAGAGAACAACAGGACATTCCTATAACTCCTAGTAGGCATCCTATGATGGGCATCGTTCTTCTTCTGCCCTTTTCCTATCTTCACCTTCCTCCTGATCTTTTGCAAGTTTCTCCAATTCCCTTCTACCCTCCCTGCCCCTACATAGTACAAGTATCCATATATGGAAGACACTGTAATAAGTACTTTTATAAATATTATATCATTTGATCCTTATGATTATCCTGGGAGGTAGCTGCTATTATTACTCTAATTTTGCACTTGAGGAAACTGAGAAAAATGAAGGGTTAAGTGTTTTGTCCAGCATCACACAACTAATGGCTGAGGCTAAATTTGAATTCAGGTCTTCCTGAATCCAAGGTAAATGCACTCTCTATTGTACTTTTAAT
This sequence comes from Macrotis lagotis, assembly GCF_037893015.1. NCBI lineage: Eukaryota > Metazoa > Chordata > Mammalia > Peramelemorphia > Peramelidae > Macrotis > Macrotis lagotis. The sequence continues at coordinate 127,454,317 of NC_133665.1, forward strand.
TGCCTTTATAATGAAATACAATGGCATTAACTTATATTTGCACATGAATTATCTCATTTGATTCTCAGAGTAAATGACTTGTGTCAGTATCTTCATTTTGCAACAAAACAATTTAAGACATCAAAAAAAGGGAAAAGACCTGCCCCAACTTACATCTTCAGAGCTAGTCAAAGTTTGTAGGTTAATTCCATGAGAATTTTCCCCAATATATTACGGAGTGATACGAGTTTGGAGAAAGATGAGGGAGGTAGCATGGTACAAAGAGGATATGGATTTAAATATTAATACTAAATATTAATCCTGTCACTTTTGGGTTAATAATTTAACCTCTCTGGAACTCAGTTTCCTTATTTGACTATTAAATTAAGAGGATGAACAAGTTTATCTCTAAAGACCTTCTAAGTATAAATCTACAATTTTCCTTTTCTTTGGTAACTTGAATGCCTTACAAAACTTGTGGGGAGAGGGGACAGCTAGGTGGTACAGTGGATAGAGCATTTGTCCCAGAGTCAGGAGGACCTGAATTCAAATCCTATCTTGGATACTTATTAATTCCCTAGCTATGTGACTTTTGGCAAGTCACTTAACCCCACTGCCTAAAATAAATAAAATTAAAAAAAAAAAAACTTGTGGGGAGAGCAGTAAAATGACACTGGATATATGAGAATAGGATAGGGAAAAAAAGATAGAAAAGACTATCTAGTAACAAGGTGAAGGATGGGGAGAACAAGGGAAACCTGGGGATCTTTGGTTTACAAATTCCCAGGTGGCTAATTCTGGGATTAGAAATTTCTTAAAAGGGGCGGCTAGGTGGCACAGTGGATAAAGCACCGGCCCTGGAGTCAGGAGTACCTGGGTTCAAATCTGGTCTCAGACACTTGATAATTACCTAGCTGTGTGGCCTTGGGCAAGCCATTTAACCCCATTTGCCTTGCAAAAACCTAAAAAAAAAGAAATTTCTTAACAGACATTGATCTTTCACAATGTAGACTAAGTGTTCTGATACTGATTCTGTATGAGGAAATGTCTGAAATTATGTAAACTGGGCAGAAATGAGAGGTCTAAGATACAAATACCGTGGTTCCACAAAGATCATGGAAATTTTGATAGTTCAAAGGGAAAGTCTCCAAGTCTTAACAAAGAACCATGGAGCTCTTTCAGTTCCTTTGAAAATCAATCAATCATCAGTTATTTATTCACATATTGCAGTGAAATGTGGTACAAGATCTGGTTCTACTACTTATTATCTCTGTGAGTTTGGATTAACCTTTTTGGCCCTCAGTTTTTTTTGTCTGTAAATTGAGAGGTCTGGAATAAGGATCTTGCCTCCAGCATCCCTTCCAACTTTAAAGTTGTGTCTGAAATCCTAAATAATGACTACTCTTTTCAATACTGTGTATTGTAGGGGACACCAGTGAATCTAAATTAGACTCCCTGCTCTGGGGCAGCTTATGGTTCATTTGGAAAGATGACATATATTCTTGTAAGAGACAGGAAGTTGAATAAAAGACAATAAGTACACTTTTTAAATGAACTCTTAACCTTTTTTTGTTTATTTTTTCTCATTGCATGTAAAGATAGTTTTCTACTAAGATTTTGGTTTTCATCTTTTCTCCTTTTTTTTTCTACTCCCTCCCCAAGACAGCAAGTAATCTTATATAACCTATACAGACTTATAAACATACACAATTATGCTAAATGAATTTCCATATTAGTCATAGTGAAAGAAGAATCAGATCAAAAAGAAAAAAACATAAGGAAAAATTTTAAAAAGTGAAAATAATATGCTACAGTCTTCATTCAAACTCCATGTTTCTCTGGATATGGATGGCATTTTCTTTCACAAGTCATTTGGAATTGTCTTTGATCACTTTAAGAAAAGCAAAATCCATTGAAATTGATCATTACACAATGTTGATGTTAATGTGTCCAATTTTCTCCTGGTTCTACTCACTTCACTCAGCATCAGTTTATGTAAATCTTTCCAAGCTTTTTTGAAATCTGACTGCTCAAGTGCAATAGTTTTGCATTACATTCATAATATAATTTGTTCAGCCATTCCCCAATTGATGGGCATCCCCTGAATTTCCAATTCTTCGTCACTACAAAAAAGAGTTGTTAAATATATTTTTGTACATGTGTGTCCTTTTTTAAAAATGATATCTTTGAGATTCAGACCTAATAATGCTATTGCTGGATCAAAGGTTTTGCAAAGTCTTGGAGCCCTTTGGCATAGTTCCAAGTTGCTGTCCAGAATGGCCAAATACTATTTTTTTTCACATTCCCTCTAATATTGATAATTTTCCTTTTCTGTAATATTAACAAGTTTGATAGGTGTAAGATAATACCTGAGTTGTTTTAATTTGCATTTATCTAATAAATAGTGATTTAGAACAGTTTTACATGACCATAGATAGAATGAAACTTTTTTCAATTCCTCCAGCTTTTCTCATGCCTTCACTCCAGTTATTTTTCTTTTCTTTTCATTTTTAAAATAATTCTATCTGCATATCTATCAATCCATCTATCATCTATCTATCTATCTATCTATCTATCTATCTATCTATCTATCTAGTCCTCAATGAAACTATAAACTCAGGAACAATTGAAGGCAGAAACTATTTTATTTTACTTTGGGGGGGAATTATTTTTTTGTTTGTTTTTCCTAGACATAACAGGTATTTAATAAATACTTGTTGATAGTAAAATATTGAATTTTCTGGTCTAGAACTTCAGAGAAAGAAAGAAACAAGGGCAGCAGTGGTCAGGGAGGGTTTCCTAGAGGTGGTAGGTAGGACTCAAGAGAGAAATGAGTGACTTGGGAAGATTTAGCTGATGAATGGAGAGGAGGGAGGAAAGTGTTCCAAGGCAAAAATGAGTGAAAGCACAGAGATCAATGGGATGCCAATGTTGCCTTCATGGAACAGGGAGGGGTTCAGCTAACTAAAGCAGATGATCTAGGTTAGTAGCAATGGGAAATAAAATCTGATTATGGAGGATCTTGAAAGTTATATAGAGTTTACAGTCCATGGGATAGGAAATAAAGAATCATTGGAAATTTTTGAAGATGACAGTGATAATAAACTTAGGGATTGCATTTAATTTCCCTGGACTTCAGCCTACTCTTCTACAAATTAAAGACATTGGACTATATGATCCAACATCTCTTTTTAATGACTGAAAAGTCATGGTTTATAATTTTGATGAAAGAGCCCAACTCTGGACTTACTCTTTCAATCTTCATGTAATATAAATGTGGCTACAATTAACATTCAATGGCTATTCCAAGTCTGGTATGGGAGAATAGATATCTGATATGGGATCTGGAAAGTCTGATTCCAAATCTCCAAAAGGAGACTTCTATTTTTTCATCTTTAAAAGAGAGGAGGAGGAGAAGGGCCTTGGCTGAACTGTCAGCTGACCTGAGAGAGAAAATCTGCAATAGATGTTTCTGGACAATCACTTCTTCACTTTTTTATCTTTAAGATGGGACTAGAATTACAGCTGTCTACTACACTTCAAATATTGGTAGTGAATGCGAAATGAGGATTTTTTAAAAATAAAGAATTTAGAATTTTCAGAAGAAAAGTCACTTTCCCTAATTTCTCTAAAGGGAACAGTAACTAACAATTTACTAGCCAGTTTAGCTCCAATCTGCCCAAATCCTCCATACACCAAAACTACTTTTGTTTACTAATAACAAAAACATTTATCCAAACAGTAAACAGAACTTGGAAAAGTTAAAGTAATTAATAGAATATGCATTATTACTAGAGGGAAGAAATCAGATAAAATTCTAGTTGAGAGAGACAGTCAGAGACACATACACACACACACACACACAGAGAGACAGAGAGAGAGAGAGAGAGAGAGAGAGAGAGAGAGAGAGAGAGAGAGATTGAGAACTATCCAGGGAAGTTCATTCTTAACAGACTATAGGAATTTAAGGGATGTTGGGGGTGGGAGCAGTTTCCTCCTTTCTTCGACTCTGGGTTTTCCATTAGCTATTGAAAAAATTTATGCCTTCCTGATTGTGGCTCTAGAAGTCTCTGCAGTTATTCAATGTTTTGATTAGCTGGTCAGAAGTTAAATCTTTCACTGTATATGCAGCAGACCTTCAAAGAACAGCTCTAAACTTTGGTAGGAGTGGGATTACAACGAAATGTTAAAAAAATATGCATCTCAATGTGGATATCAAATGAATTGAAGGGGGAAGAGGCTAAAGATATAGTCCAGACTTCTGGGGGTGGGGGGAGAAGATCTGTGATCTTATTTAGAAAACCTCATGTCTCCTAAGCCCTGTCTTCCAATTTATTTGAAAAAACAGAACTATAATGTCAAGACTCTCAGAGTTTTTGCTCTATTGAACTTAAAATATATCTTTTGTTATCTTTCCTTTGACTCAAACCATTTTTAGACAATTATTATTGTTTGAATGTTCTTTTCCTGACATCAAGCCTAAATTTTGAACATTACAAATTTCACTCATTGTTCCAGGTTATGCCCTCCAGGGCCATCAGAACTAGACTAATCCCTCCTTCATATGAAAAACTTTCAAAGGTTTCAATACAGCTATCATATCCCACCTATCCCTCACTTCCATCCATAACCATCATGTTCAGTTCTTGCATAGAACAATATCTTACACCTTTTACCTAGATAAAATCAAAATTGATACATACCTAGAGATAATACAAGAAAATTTGAAAAGTGTGGAACATATTACTTATTAGATTTATTCATAGATGAGCAGTTAATGAATAAACAAGAGATAGAGAGCAAAATTAGGTGTAAATGGATAATTTTTATTTCATTAAATTATAATAAGAATATTAATGTTTGTCCTTCATTATTGAAGAAGATCTCAACATCAGGGAGGTGATGCCATGACAAGCACATGATTTGAAATAGAGTGAGGCGGGACTATGCTAAGCCACCAGTCTCACTTTCTCCTCCAGAGTCATCTGGACTGAGTGGCCAGATAGGAATCAGGACCACTGTAGACGGGGAGGCAATCAGGGTGAAGTGACTTACCTAGGGCCACACAGCTACTTTCAAGTGTCTGAGGTCAGATTCAATCTCTTGTCCGACTCCAAGACCAGTGTACTATCCACTGTGCCACCTATATTTATACAAATAAAACAGATATAGCCAAGATCAGAAGGAAAACAAAAAAAAATCAGGGAAAAATTTATAGGCAGTTTCTCAGATAAAGGTCTCGTAGCTCAAAAGTAAAAATGCACAATTCTTTCAGTTGCATTGGTTTCATTGTCAGGTACTTATACATTAGTGAAAACAAAGATATTAGTGATATAGTCATGCATTTGTATCATGGATTATCTCTCTACTGCCTTAGATTTCTTTCCCTAAAGTGATTTTCCTGAAATGATGCAGAGAGTGATTTTTCTGCCTCTTTTTGAGCCTAGGACAACTTTTTGGAAAGAAACTGAATTCCTAGAACATTTTTCAAAATTGAATGTTGATATAAGTATGGTGAATGGAATGCTGGGGATGGAAGTAAGGAGTTGGATTCAGATCATTCTTCTAACACTTACAGGTGTTGAATAAACCTTGGGCAAGCCAGTTAACTTCCATATACCTCAAATAACCATCTAAGTTAAAATTGAGTTGTTGTATGTGTTGAAAGAATGAATTCTTCAACACGAATGAAATCAAACATTTTCCACATATATTTGTATGTATCTATATGTATATTGTTGTTTAGTCATTTCCTTTGTGTTAGACTTGTAACCTCATTTGGAAGTTTTCTTGGAAAAAAAATTCTGAAATGGTTAACCCTTTCCTTCTCCACATCGTTTTACAGATGAGGAAACTGAAGCAAATAGGGTGACATGTCCAGGGTCACACAGCTAATGTGTAAGGCCAATTTTGAACTCAGGAAGATGAGTCCTCCTGACTCTTAGGCTAATAGAGCCTACTAGCTCCATGCAAAGATTACTTCAGATATCAATAGTTAATACTTGATAAAAATCTGGGAGATAATGCAGCAAAGCCGAAGAACAAGAAAAGATTAAGAATTTTGTTCTGGGAGACTGCCCTGGCATTTCTACCTTAAGGAGTAATAATAGCTAAAAGTTATGCAGCATTTTAAGGTTTACAAAGTTCTTATATATGAATATTATATAACAATATTTACATAACACTTCCTTTTTTCCAGACATTGTGCTAAGCATTTCTAAAATTGTCTTATCTGACATTTGTCTTTAAAATTATCTTATCTGACAATTGGCTTTAAAATTATTGTCTTATCTGACAAGTAACACTATAAGATGGATACTCTTGTTAACTCCAATTTTCAGTTGAGGAAACAAACTGATAGTAGTTAAGTGACTTGCCTGGGGTCCCCCCCCCGAATAAGTATCTGAGGCTAGATTTGAACTCAGACCTTCCTGATTCTAAATCCTCATCTGCCCTGACTAAGGTAGCTATTGCTGGTATTTATTTTTTATTAGCCAATTTATGATACTTGAAGGGAAGCAAGGAGATATGGTGACACATTTGACAAGGAAAACAAGGTTATAAGTGATCTTGAATGCCAAAGAAAACATTTCCTAGTATGTAACTTCTCAATGTTCTGGTGAGACTCCTTACCTTGGTAAAGGAAAACAAAAGCATCATACTCATCTGCATCATCTCAGGACACATTATTTAAGGGTAACTTAATTAGTTCTTGTTTGTTCAGATTTTCAGGCTTATCTGATGGCTCTCCGTGACCCCTTTTGGGGGTTTTCTTGACTAAGATACTGGAGTGCTTTGCCATTTCCTTTCTCAGCTCATTTTAGAGATGAGGAAAGTGAGGCAAACCCAGTGAAGTGACTTGCCCAAGGTCACACAACTAGAAAGTGTCAGAGGCCAAATTTGAATTCAGGAAGAGGAATCTTCTTCACTCCAGGTGAGGGCTTAATCCACAAACCACCTAGCTACTCCAACTTCATTTGTTAAACTCCACCAACATCTAGCCTTTCTTAATGCTACTGGGAATGGCCTTTGATAAGTTTATGCCAGATGAAGCTGTGCCTACACTGTACCCTCTGTATGCTGAAATTAGATCGAAAGGTTTTAGATTAAACATTAGATTAAAAGTTCTTCCTAGAACCTATTTGCATGGCTTCACAATTCAATTTCAAAACTAAAAAAATGCATTTATATGAACAAGTACACAGTGAAAATGGTACAGTAAATAATGGTCCAATTTCCTTGAGTTATGATGTCACTTATTATATATCTTTAGTTCAGTCAGATCAAGCAAATGAGGGGTACAATACTTCTTCCCCACAAAAATATGCTTCTTTCTAGTATACCATGACTTTAGAGAAGAATCAGGTTTAAATTAATATAATTGTTTGGCCTCATATATATATATATATATATATATACATACATATATATATATATATGTGTGTGTGTGTGTGTGTGTGTGTTCATTTTTTTTTATTTTTTCCAGGCAATGGAATTAAGTGGCTTGCCCAAGTCCACAGAGCTAGGTAATTATTAAGTGTCTGAGGCCGGATTTGAACTCAGGTCCTCCTGACTCCAGAGCCAGTGCTCTATCCACTGTGCCACCTAGCCACCCCTTGTGTGTGTGTTTTTAAATATAGAATTATCTTAGATAATCCTACAAGAAAAAAATAATGGAATCAGGGGGAAGGTAAAACAATTTGGTTAATTTTCTGATGAAAGTGGGGTCAGCAAATAGGAAATTTGGAACAAGAATGAAATTGATTTGGAGAATGGATTAAAGTTATAGGGGACAAGAATTTATTAAGCACTAGCTATATATCAGGTATACCAGGCACTGTCTTATGTGCTTCACTTTATGTGCTTCCTTTAACCCTGCCTTATGAGGTAAGTGTTATTATAATCTTCATTTCACAGTTGAGGGAACTGAGGCAGCCAGCTTAAGTGACTTCTCCTGGGTCATATAAGTAGTAAGCATTCCAGGCTGGATTTGAATCCAGTGATCTGCCTCCCAGTCCATCACTCTATTTAATGCTCAAGCAAGTGATGCAAGGGCAATTTAAGCCACAAGGGAGCTGACAAGGTAGTCATTTGTGGAACTTAACCTTAGGTTCAGGGAACTAGAGAAAGAGTCTAGTCTCCCTGTGGGGTTCCAGGGATAAAAGCAAACAACTCAGCTCAGATAGTTTCATTTTGACCTGAATTTTACCTTCAACATAGCTACAAAGAAAGTTGCTTCCTTTTGGGATTATAACTGAGAGAGACAATTTCACTAACTTGAACCATAAAGCTACCACTTTAACTCAGACCTACCTTTCCAATTTCAGGGACTATTGCAATATCCTCCTGATGACACTCTCCACCGCAAATCTCTCTGCCTAGAAGTAGTTAAATTATGTGATAGATGGAGTGTCAGGAAGATCTAAGCTTAAATCTGTCCTCAGACACTTACTAGCCGGGTCACCCTGGGCAAGGTCTGTCCGCATCAGTTTCCTCAACTATAAAATGGAAATAATAGTAGAACCCACCTCCCAGGGTTGTTGTGAATGCTAAATGACCTGGGGTTTATAGCCCTTAGCCCAGTGTCTATAACATAATAGACACTTATTTATTAAGTTCTTTTTCTGCAGTCCACCTCTATCATAGTTGCCAAAATTACCGTCTTAAAGGGTCAATCTGACCATTTCATTCCCCTACTTAGGACCTCTGGAGGCTCTTCAAATCCTCTAGCATTAAATATAAAACTCCTCCTTTGGACAGTTGAGGTTCTCTACAATATGGTCCTTGGCAACTCCTTTATTGACTTATTAAACTTTCCTCTTTGTACTCTAGTCCATCCTTGCTATCTTGCTGTTTCTTATAGACAGCAGTCCATCTTCCATCTCTGCAACTTTTTGCCACATAACCATGGCTAGAATTCACTACTATCTCACCTTTGAGTCCCTGAAAAGGCAATCAAGTGATATCTTCAATACAAGACTTTTCCTGACCCTGTCCTCCACCCTTAAATGCTAGATCATTGTCCCTTAAACTTAGTTATAAGTAAATGCAGGTCATTGTTCCAATAGAATGTAAACTTGAAGGAAAGGACAATTCCATTTCTGCTTTTTTTGAAAGCTGGTATGTAACATTGAATAAATACTTGTTTTTTGTGTGCTTGTTTACTTTCTGATTTTAGCAAAATCACCAGAGGCTACTACAGGACTCTAGCTTGGATAGGTGAGGTAACCTCACCCCACCATTACTGAACAGCTGGAGTTTATTTCTACAGAGGTAGAAGCACAGTTACTACTCTCAAGTGACCTTAGGTCTCAGCAAAAGAGAGAAAACTTACCCATGAAACCACTATTATTGTCAATCATGTACACTTATTCTTTTTAAGTGTTTCCTATGAATGAGTTAACTCTGCATGTAAGAAGAGGGAGGGGAATTGAGTCATGGAGGTAGGGCAACATACCCAGGAAACAGAGGTGTTTGCTTAGGATCAAGGGCTCCTTTTAAGGGAACAGAGAGAAATAAAATTGACTGGAAAGGTGAAACTAGGTTTCAGAGGGCCTTCACCACCAAAAATGAACATTTGGATTTGATCCAACAAGCAATGAGGAATTATTACAGCTTCTCAAGTAAAGGGATGACATAATTAAAGTAGTATTTTTGCATGATCAGTCTGGCAATAGTGGGCAGGATTTACTGGAAGAGAAAGGGGCAAGAGGTGAGTAAATATATTAGGAGCCTATTAGCTTCTCCATCAGGGTTATTTTTGGAACAGTCTTTGAATGAATAACCCTAATCCTTGAAGTAGGACTTTAAAGATTCATATATAGTTTGTTGATTACATTGTTTCCTCTCCCTCTCTTCATAACATTTTGCTATGTTCTTCCCCCTAAAACTTGTTGGACTGTTTTTTAAATTTTCCTGTTAATTTTCAATATAGCTGCTACATGTAAGTGGACTTCATAGTAACCTTGTATATTCTGAATCTAGGGCCCATTTAAAGGGCCTTCAGTTCTAGTCATATAACAATCAACTGAAGGAAGAAGGAATGTTTAGTCCAGAGAAGTTTTTTTGATGGCATAATAGCTATCTTCAAAGCTGCTAAGGGCTATCATGTAGAAAAGGGATCCAGAGATGTGCTAGTGTCAAATCAGACAAGTTTGTGAGAGCTTAATGTTGAATTTATACTTTGCACTAAATGTTACAAATCATGATTCAAATACTCATTTTGGTGATTATCTAGACTTAAGAAACTGATGGAGAAAATGTTAGTAATGCAGATTAAACTTAAAATTTGATCATGTGTACACTGAAATTTTTTTTTTTTTGGAAAGCTGGTTTTAAACATTTACCAGTACACCCTTGGATTGTTCTGTTTGGCATTTAAATGGAAGAACCAAGAGCAATGAGTAGAAACTTTATAAAGAAAATTTTACATATTTTTCATTTTGATTTTCAAATTTTCTTCTTCCCTCCCTCTTCTCCCTCTTCACTGAAGGTTATGAACAAAAATTTAGGTTGTGCCAAGAAAAAACATTTCCTGAAATTCAAAGTTATACATTTTTTTTTGTGGTAGCAAAGAATTGGAAATTGAGTGGATGCTTATCAGTTGGGGAATGACTACACAAGTTATAGTATATGATTGTGATAAAATACTATTATGGTATAAGAAAGGATGAGCAGGCTGATTTCAGAAAAATCTGAAAAGGCTTGCATGAACAGATGCAAAATGAAGGGGGAACCAGGAGAACACTATACCTAGTAGTAGCAATATCATATAATGATCAACTGTGAATGAATTAACTATTCTCAGCAAGATAATGACCCAAGAAAATTCTAAAGGCCTCATATTATAAAATACTATCCACCTCCAGAAAAAGAACTGAAGAATCTGATTGCAGATCAAAATTTCTTTTTTAAAATTGTATTTGTTTTTAATTGGTTTATATTTGCAGGAGGATTTTTGACCTATGTTTTCTTTCTCAACATAACTAATATGGAAATAAGTTTTTCATGACTACACATGTATAACCTATATCAAATTGTTTGCCTTCTAAATGAGGGGGGGACAAGAGGGAGGGAAGAAGAAAATTTGGAAGTCAAAAAATAATCATTAAATGTTTACTTGTAATTGGCAAAAATAATTAAAATAAAATAAAATTCAGAGTTATATAGAAATTGAAAATATGGAACTGGTTACTTAAGGAGATAGAGCTCCCCTCATGGAAGTGTTTTTAATTACATTTTTATTTATTTTGGCAAATGTTTCCTAATTGCATGAAAAATTAATATTCATTATAAAAATTTTTGCATACCAAATTTTTCTCTCCTACTTGCTTACTCCTCCCCCAGTCCTTGAAAAGCAAGCAATATAATATTGATATACATTATTGACATATGTTGTTCATGCAAAATATTTTTTCATATTACTCATTTTTCAAGAGAAAACATATGCACAAAAGAAAAAAGTTTTATTTTGTTTTTAATATGCTTCAATCTTCTCTCAGCTCATCAATTCTTTCTCTGGATAGCATTTTTCATCATAAGTCCTCTGGATCATTTTATTGCTTAGAATAGCCAAGTCTTTCTCAGATGATTAGTCACAATATTTCTGTTGTTGTATACAATGATGTACTGGATTCACGCACATTACTTTGCATCAGTTCTTATAAGTCTTCCCAGATTATGCTGCTCATCATTTTTTATAGCACAACAGTATTCTTTCACATTGGAAGTATTTAAGCAGATACTGAAGAACCCCTTTGTGTTCATGGGGATTTTCTTTTGAGGTATGACTTGTATTAGTTGATCACTGAGTTCTCTACTGAGAACTGTGCATCTAAAAATCTGTGCATCTATAATTTTGATTTCCTCTTAACAACTCTTTAGAAGTACATATTGTTGTTGTAAATATATATTATTGTTCCCATTTTACAGAAATGGCAAAATTATGATTGAATTAAATATTGGACTTCATTTATGGAAACATAGTGTGCAAGATGAAAGAAAAAAATACTGCTGCATTCTGCCCTTCTCAGATGATTTCTGGAATATTGTTTTTATTTCTGGGTGACGCATTTGAGAAAGGAGACTGACAATAGTATGAGTACCTCCAGAGGATACTGACCAAGGAGGTAAGGAGATTTAAAATCATGCCAGACAAAAATCATGTGAAAGACTTGGAGATGTTTAGCCTAAGGAGAACATATTTGTTTGAAATATTTGAAGGACTGCCATGTAGAAAAGGGATTAGCCTTGTTTAACTTGGCCTCCAGAGGACAGAAGTAAGAACAATATGTGAAATGCAAAGAGGTATATTTTGGCTTGATAGAAGGAAAAATTGCACTGTAATTTGAGTTGGCTAAAAGTGGAATGGTTGCTTTGGAAAGTAATGATTTCCCATCAAGGAGTTCTTTAAATGAAAACTAAATGTACACATATGGAATTTCCACTAAAGGACTGGTTAAACTATACCATCTCTGAAGTTCCCCTTCCTCTAATCTGCAAATCTATGGTGGAAAATTGGTCTATGAACCCTCCCTCTAAACTCCCTACCCTCTTAGACTGGCTTGAGTTTAGATTTTCAAAGTCAAAATAGCAAAAAATCCACTTATTTATTCACTCACTAGCATTCATTCAATAGGTATTTATTAGAACCTACTAATCTCCAAGTTCTGGGCTACAATAAAGGTGGCAGAAGCAGATAGGACATTTTACAAGTGTTACTTTTAGTTTCTTTAATCAAGAGCAAATTGAAAGATATATGCTAGATTAGGTCAAATTAAAAATCAGCTATAGTGCTAATCATTAAGAAAGCAATCTCAGGGGCAGCTAGGTGGCGCAGTGAATAGAGCACCCTCAAGGGCACCTGAGTTCAAATGTGCCCTCAGACTCTTAATGATTGCCTAGCGGTGTGACCTTGGGCAAGTCATTTATCCTATTGCCTTAAATAAAAAAAGAAATTAAAAAAAAAAGAAAGCGTGCTCTGCATGCCTGTGGTAAGTTTATTACCATGAATAGAAATTAAGGTATATTCCTACATTCTCATCCTCTTTCCAGCCAGATCACAAAATCTTTGCATGTTAAAGCTAGAAGAAATCGCATTCATTTGTCTGGTCCAAGTCCCTTACTTTACAAATGAGAAAAATCTTCTCTTACAACCTAGAGTTAAGAAAAGCTCCAAATGAATGAGAGAAGAATTTACTTAGAATGCAATTGGGTCATATAATACTTGTTTTGCTCCCAAAATAATTTTGTCCCAAAATGAAGACCTTACTCTTCAACATGTTTTTCTTTTTTAAATTATTTTAATTTTAAAAACTTTTCAGGCATTCAATTTTTTGTTTTTCTAATATCACTTCTGCCTTCATAAACAAAAACAAAACCCCAAACCAACAAAACCTTGTTACAAACGTATAGTCAAACAAAGGAAATCTCTATTTTGACATGTTCAAAAATGTGTCTCATTCTTTCATGTAAGTGCTCCTCTGGAATGATGATCGATCATTGATTGAAGTTCTTGTCTTTCAAAATTGTTCATTCATTTTGCTCTGCATCAGTTCATACAAATCTTATTCTCTGAAAACATTGCTTTCTTCACTTCTTATAGCAAGACATTATTCTAACACATTGATGGACTCATTATTCCCCTACCCCCCATAACCTTGAACTCTTCTGTAACATCCAACTCTGATGTCTTATGGTTTGGATGTCAAAGCTATGCTAACAGAATGCTATCACCAAGTTAGAAAGACCTCAGTTATGGACTTGATATTTAGGCTGTAGATGGAACAGCCTACCTAAGTATAGAAAAGTTATAACACTGACCATAAGGGAATTAATCTTTGCTCTTGTCCATGGTCATTAAGCTCCTCTTACTATGTTGTAGGATTTTGATGTGCCTCTAATACTTGCACTAATGAAATCATAGATCATTGAAATTCTAAAGTGTTATTTTTGAGTAATTTATCCACTAAAGACCTACTCCATGCTTTGACTTGACTCAGACGTGACTATGTTATGAAAGTTGTATTAGCCAAGTGTTAGTTCTTCTCCATCCTATAAAGCTGGAAAGAAAGGGTCTATTGATAAACAATGTTGTCAATTGGCAAGTCAATTGTCTAAATAATTGATTAGCTTAGGTAAGTGTGAGGACTCATAGCACCAGCACCCCAGCCAGCAGTTTATGAGACTTAGGGGTCAAAATGATTCCTGATGACTTCCCACTGAAGAAATCCTGACACATATCTGTAGATGAGGGACATACACAATTGGTGAAATCCCTGATCATTACATTTTAAATGAAATTTAAATGTAGATTATACTACATTACATTAATCATATTATATTTAAAAAAGTAAAATGCTGTCCTTTAAGGTCCTTTGTTTTCTGTTCTTCCCTTCTTCACATTGTGCTTTGATTTGTTGCTCCATAGTTATTGACATTATTTCTTGATGTTCTTCCTTTAAATCTTTAACTTCAGAATGTGTTTCTAGTGCTGTATTATTAAGTTTTTAACTCCCTTGCCTTAAGGCTTTTTTTTGAGTTCTTAGGTAGACCAGTAACTAATCGTCCTCATCATTTGATTTTTTTAAAAAAAAGTAAACTTTTCTTATCCAATTCAGCAATTTTTTTAATTAAGTACAAAGCAGAAGGTTATTGAGCAAGTTAGGTGATAGAAAAGGTGAGGAAGTTCTTGACTGTGTCTCTAAGAAGCTTTAAGGTTAGAAAGGGGAACAAGAAAAGTAAGCATGCATATGTCTTTTTTTTTAAAGGCAGAACAAGTATCCTCCAAAAGTATACAAAGTGATCTGGAGAATAAAATGTCACAATACTCCTTGAGCAGTCTAAACCAGATTAAAATGTAATTAGAAAATATTTATTAAAAATAGGGTTAATATCATAGAAAATAAATAATGTCAATATGTGGTTTTCAAAATCAAAAGGAATTCTTCTATATGTTTTGTGGTCCCATTTCTATTTGAGTTGGACACCACTGGTCTGGAGCATCTTGAAGGGATATTTGCTACAGGCCTTGAAGGCAAGGGAGAATTTTGATGACTGAAAATGGTGGAGAGGAAGATGTTTCAAGCAGAAGGAATAGCAGAATCAAAGCTTGAAAAGATTAAGTGAAAAAACTCTATGTGGGCAGGAAAGAATTATTTGCCCATTTCAGAAGGGAAATAAATATGCCTAAGGAATTGTGGGAAATGGAAATGTAAGTTGGGAAAAGATTATAGAAGGTTGTAAAATACCATGCTAAAGAGTTTAGATTTAGGTTAGATGAATTAGATAAAAATTAGATGAAAAAAATGACTTTGTGTTGATAATATTGCTAATTTTGTGATATTATTTCCCATTACTAGGAAATAAACAATGGCTCATATTTATATATAATTTTATAATTCACAAAGGTCTTTCTTCATTACTTTTCTATAAGTTTATTGCAAAAGTACTGGACCTGGAGTCAAGAAGAAATCACATTCAAATCTTGCCCCTGACAGTTATCGTGTAACTCTGGGCAAATCATTTAACCTCTATCTTCTTTAGTTTCCTCATCTGTAAAAGAGGGATAATACCTTCCCCCATTGCTGTTATGAGGATCAAATGAGAAAACATGTAAAGGTTCTTGTAAACCTAAAACTCTACATAATTGCCAGCTCTTGATATCATAATAATTATCTTCATGTATAGACAAAGACAAAGAAGCAGAGACATAGAAGCTAAGTAGCCTGCTCCTAGTAAATTGAGAAATTAACCTAAATTCTAAAGAGATTGGATGGCAATGTGAAAATATCCTAAATTCAAAGTTTAAAGTACCTTGGACTAGACATTTTACTTTTCTGGGACTCAAGTTTCCTCATATGTAAAACAAAGAGCCTTTGAGGTTACCTGTAGGCTGTAAATCTATGTTCCTGTATTACTAGGTGTCAGAACTAGAATTCAACCTTACTTTCTGACTTCAAATTCAGTAGAATTCTAAGTTTATCACAACATGAGTCATTAGATCCAGTCCATATTCCTAGCACCTAAGAGGAACACTTATACTTAGTAGGTGTTTAGCAAATAATTGTTGAATTGCTGATGCCTGCACTGACTGTGGGGTCTCAGATTTGAGGAGGTCCATGCAAGTAGCACTTCCATCCTCAAAATATGTCAGAAACCTGGAATTCTCCCTTCATTGAAGCAATAATGCCCATGACCTCTTATCATGTCATTCCATCACCATATTTTGTCTGATTCTATGCAATGATGAATCATGAACTAGTTTGCCAGAATATTATTTTAATTAAATTATATTCCTGTTTGGCAATATTATCTATTTAATTATCATGAGACTTTACAGATCTCCGAACTTGGATGCTTAAGCCATCTGGCAAGATAGTTTTATTGAACAGATGTTTTAAGTTTAACTTTTTTGGAGGACCTTCCAAATTGCTACTAACTATAAAAGCTAAGGGAGTGATTGTGATTTAAAAAAAGAGATAATTGATGACAGTAGGAGGGAGATGAGAGGAACTGTCATTCAATATATTTTCACAGGGTGAAACTGACCTCTGTGAGTTAGCAAATGCCGTAAGGTTTAACAATTCAAAGTCTAATATGTGGATTTTTACACTAATCTTAATGTTTGAGGATGAGATTATCGATCATATTTTTAAAGTACTTGGATATTTTAGGAAAATATTTTGGTTAGGAAACTTGTTTTCTGACCCTGGAAAATTCTTTGTCATGGGTTTGTGATAACAAAGGTCAGTTAGGTTAATATGATGGTTTTCTCCATCATTAGAAAGTGAAGAGAATGAAAAAAAAGAATGCCAATAATCATTGTTACATCTCACTTTGAATGTCAAACTTGGGAATTGTCTCCCATGCCCTAGCACTAATCTTTCCAAAAGACTTTTTTTTTTCAATCTTCATTCTTCTCAATATCTTTAATGATGTTGACACTGATGATCATCATCTCCTCATAGATATTCTCTCCTTTCCAGGGTTTCGTGGCAAAGCTCTCTCCTAGTTCTCTGACTTGACTGAATACTCTTTTTGTTTTCATCTCTTTGCTGCATCGTCTTACTTTTCCTGTCAACTAACTATAGATGTCCCTAAAGGTCCATACCTCTTCTCTTCTCCCTCTTTAGTATTTCTGTTGATGAGCTCCTCTGTTCCCATGCATTCAATTAGCATCTCTATACTGATAATTCCCAAATCTCCCTATCAGTATGTTTAAACGTATTGACATCCAGTTCATTCCCACTCACCACAGGTATACGCTGAGAGTCTGCCCTTGGCTTTGTTTTCTTCTTGCTATAAACCATCTTGATTGGTGATATTGTCAGTTCTTGGGTTCAATTATCACTGCTATATAATCTGACTCCTGGAACTATATATTTTCAGTTCTAGTCTCTCGCTTAAACTCTAGTACCACCATCATCAATTGCCCCTTGGACATCTAAAATCAGATGACCCATAGACATCTAAATTTAGCATGCCCAAAATAGAAGTCATTACCTTTTTTTCCCCAAATCTCTCTTCTTCCCAACTTTTCTATAATTTTCTAGTATCCCACTATATTAATCACCTGAGTTCATAACCTCAGTGTCATCTTCCATTTCTCATTTTCAGTCATTCAATTTAAACAATGACAAATTTCGTCATTCTTACCTTCACGTTTTCCCCTCTATGTCTCCTTTTGCCCACTCAAATGGCTACCATCTTAGTGTAGGCTCCATCCCTTTTTACTTGAAATATCAAAATACCTTTCTGTTGGTCTCTCTGCACTACAATTGTTTCTCTACTCATCTATCAAAATGATTTACCTAAAAGGTAAGTTTTTTCATATCATTTCACTCAATAATCTTCTGTGCTCCCTATGACCTCCAACATCAAATATAAAATTCCCTATTTGGCATTTAAATCTCTTCACAATCTAATGCCTTTCTATCTTTCTACTCTACAACCCTCTGCATTCTCTTCAGTCTTTAGTCTATAGTAATTTACTTGTTTTTCAAGACACATTACATGCCATCTATGAATTTAATGACCTTTCCCTGACTCTTTCCCCATGCTTTGAATCCTTTATCACATCATTTATGCCTCCTAATTTCCTTAGATTCTTTTAAGACTCAACTCAAAGCTCACCTTCTGCAAGAGTCTGCTACTACTGAGATTGCTTTCCATTTGGACAGTATATATCTTGTCTGTACAAAAGTATTTGCATGTTTCTTCCTGTAAGAATTTGATCTCTTTGAGAGCACAGATCATGTTTTTGCCTTTGTTTCTTTAGCAATGGCTTATGGTAAACAATTAATGAATGTCAGTTAACTAACCAATTACTTCATTTCATTTTATTATTAAAATATTATTTTTCTTTTAAATGTTCTTTCTGTTCCTTGTAGAAAATACTGGTCTATTACAGAATATAGGAAAACTACGATTTTAAAAATCTTAATAGGCTGCAGCTCATATATTTAATTGGAACCATATAACAGCACAGAGATATATATGATAGAAAATTTCCATTAAAATCTCTTAAATAAGGTCCAAGCCTAAAGTGATATACAATGTATGTGCTATGTATACCCAATTCATGCTTGTTCTGTGCATACCTGTGTCAGAAAATAATTTGAAGTGTTATTTATTCAGTTAGTTTTTGTCTCTCTTTTCCATTTTAGTAAGTCTGCCTTTAAAGGTTTTGTTTCCTTCAGTCAGTTTTTGTACTTCCTTTGCCAAGCTTTTGACTTTTTTTCATAATTCTCTTGTATAATTCTCATTTCTTTTCCCAGGTTTTCTTCTACTTCTCTTACTTGATTTTTAAAAGCCTTTTTGAATTGAGACCAATTCATAATCTCCTTTCAGGCTTCACGTGTTGACCAAAATTTGTCTTTGTTTTCCTCTTCTGAGATAGTATTTTGATCTTTCTATCACTATAGTAGCTTTCTATGATTAAGGCTTTTTGTTTTGTTTTGTTTTTCTGATTGTTTTAAAAGTTGAACTCTGTTCAGTTCCAAGTTTCTAGGGCTCAGGGTCAGAGGTCTGATCACTGGTTTTCCACAGTAGGGTCTCAAGTGTCTTCTGTGCTGAGACTATGGATCTCGATGCTAGTCTGCCTAGCCAAGACCCAGGGGCCGTGAATATTGATCTGCACGGTGGCTAAAAGACTCCTGCTGGTTTACCTGGTCCCAGTCTCCACTGGACTGTGCTCCCAAGGGAAATAGACCTTTCCTGTAGTCCCTCCAAGATGTCTTGAGCTGAAAAATTATTTCACTTCATCTCTCTTGCTTTAGAAACTGTTAGAGGCTTCATTTAAAGTTGTTTCTGACACAAATTAGGAAAAGCACAGGGAATTTCCTAGCTGCTCTCTGCCATCTTGATTCTGCTTCTCTAGCTTGAATTTGAATTTATAACAAGTAGTATAGTAGGGGTCATATGTCTCCCTTGCTCTGGTATCAGAGAAACCTATTGGTTTGAATCTACTCAGTATCCCTTTTGAAGAGCTTTTGTGAAGAAATCCTGGGACAATTTGAATAACTTTTATCCACCTCCCTTATGGGGATATAGGAAAAATCAGGGAGAAAACAAAGTTCTACCCTTGAACACTAGGATCTAGCAGAGGATTGATGACGTCTGTGGAAGATTCCTTGGGAGAGAAGACTGTTAATACTCATCTTTGGTGA
This sequence comes from Macrotis lagotis, assembly GCF_037893015.1. Lineage (NCBI taxonomy): Eukaryota > Metazoa > Chordata > Mammalia > Peramelemorphia > Peramelidae > Macrotis > Macrotis lagotis. Next base: position 127,473,963 of record NC_133665.1, read on the forward strand.
TAAGGAAGGGTAGCAGCAGGGGAGAAATGACCGTTTGAACAAAGGAAATATTGGAAAAAGCAGAAGAGAAAGAGAAGATGTGTGCTTCTCAAAAGTGAAAAGAGGTTACTAATAAAAATCACACAAATTCTTGAAGTCAGAAAAGTTAAGTGTATGATGAGGATTAACCATATATACACATATATGTACTATGTATATAAATGTATTGTCTATGCATATTGTATATGTGTTCTCTCTCTCTCTCTGTATATGGATGGACAAACACTTATGAATAATGTTGTTTTCCCTCTTACACACCATAATCTGACTAAGCATAAAGGAACCTATTGTTTTAATTGACTCCCCCTATAGCTTATTTACAAAACCCAAGTCCTAACAATAGACCCCAATAAGATTTCAAAGACAAACTTTGATTTCCACCTAATTTTGACAGTCTTGGCCTATTAAGATAAACCCTCTTTTTCTATTTATTGAATAGTTTCATCATCTGCTAGATTCATTAGCACTATAGTCTTCACATTTGGAGAATGTTTGGTGGCCATGTGATCAAATATTCCTGGTTTATTCTATGGTAGTCATTCCTACAAGGTATAATCTGAAAGATTCCAAGAAATCCTGAATGATTCTCAAAGACCAGGTCTTTGATGGCATACTAATTTATCAGTTTCTTCCATGATTATGGAAAATAATTTTGCAGTTTTTTTCTTTTTCTGAGGGGTTTGGGCTTCTAATTTCATCAGTGTAGGAACGTCCAGCAGAATAAACTCCTCTTTACCTACAAAATGACTTAGTTTCTTAACTGTCTAGAGATAAATGACTTTCATAACCAATATACATCAGGGGAAGGCTTAAACTCAGTATTCCTAATATAAAGCTTGGCACAGTGTAAGGAACACTGGTACTGTAATCTAAATGTCGGTCTTCAAAATTTTGCCTTTGATATTTATTATCTGGTGATCTCAATCAAGTCTTTTAAACTCTCCAAGACTTGACTCCATCATCTGTAGAATTATGGAGTTATATTAGGTGACTCTTTCTACATTATGATCCTGCAAGGGATAAATGACTTTTTATTAGATACTGTCCTAAAAACTGTTTTGTTAAGAAAAGAGCAGGAGAACTCTGGATACTCATGAAAAGGTGAAGTGATAGAGTGGCAAGAACCAAGGAAAGAAGAGGGTACCAAAAAAAAATAACCTAGGGACACTGAAGACAATGATGACTATAACAGCAATGAAAGCATTTCAATGGAAACTTCTAGTTGTTAATGCCTATTCACATCACTTATTTTATTTGTTCTTTATTATAACATTACAAAATAAAAAAAGGATTTTTTTTAAATTGTTTTAGCAGTGCCATTTTACAGACTATAGAGAAGACCAAAACTTGGGTAGCTGTCAGATTTCCCAAGCCTACATGGCTAATGAAAGAAAATCTAACAGAGAGAAACTAGAATCTAATTCTTCTGGTTCTAGTCCATCAAGACTTTCTACTGTTTCACTCTGTCTTGCTTCCCTGTTTTCCTTAGTGTCAACCCAGATTCAATAAAGATATCCCAGATATGGCAGAAGTTCATCAATTCTGCAGGCTTATATGCATGTGGACTTGTTGATTTACACTAGCGCCACCACGTGGCATACTGCTCAAATATCATTTCTCTTTTTTCTCTTAGATAGCTATTATACTTCTCTCCCAAAATAAGTCTGTGATAAGCAGTATAAATAATCCAGGAAACCAAAAGGGAGAGAAAGATGCAAGGAAAAAATTAAACTATCTAACAAGCCCTGGAATCTAGCACACCATCCTCCAGGAGAAAATGGAAGTAAATAACAATCATGCTGTAGTTTTCTGAAATAATTAGGTCTCTAAAAACCCTATTGAACTCCTCCCTAATATGCATTGGTGATGTACAGATTTATTAATTCCACACCTTGCACCTTCAAATCATTCTTATCTATTTCTAAAATTCTGCCTAAAGCCTGGGTTCTGATGTGATGTATAGTCTAGTAGGAAAGATGCTAGATTTGAAAGAAGTGGGCCTGGGTTCAAATCCCAGGTCTGCTACTTACTATCTATCTTAACTTGGAAAAAATTGCTTAAATTTTATCTTATTTACTTTCACTTATCTCAGTTTCCTCAGCTGTATAACATGATGATTAGTATGGAATCTAACTGATTTTGAGGTCCCTTCTTATAATCCCAAGGACCTGCCTCCTAGGAATACAGGTAGAATAAGAAGATCTGCACCAGATTCATATGTGATCCAGAGTGAGGGAAGAAACTAGTTGATAAAGATCAGAAAGGTCAGATTTGAGGTCAGAAAGATGTACTTTGTCTCTGACATATACTAGCCGAGTGACTGCACAAGTTACTAGGGAGGCAGTAGAATACAGGGAAAAGAATAAAGAATTTTCCATCAGCAGAACTGAGTCCTAATCCTTCACTATCACCTATTTACTACCTGTGAGTAAGTGGCCTGGGGCAAGTCATTTGCTCTCTTTACATTTCAGTTTCTTCAATTATAAAATAAAAGAAGTGTTAGACTGGATGACCTCAGAGATCACTTATATACTAAACACCAGTTATTTGCCAAGAATTATTAATACAAAGAATAAAACAATCCCTACTCACCATTAGCATAGATTCCAAGACCCAGTTTCTCAAAGCCCCAAGCAGTTTTCTAAAACTCAGACACAATGCTATGTCTCAGAGCTGTTGCCAATTTTCATTGGTTGAGGGAGTTTCTTCACCCACATCAGGAGTTCTCTACATCAACAGCAAAATTTTTTAAAAGATATTACAAGGTGTTAATTAGATGAATGTTAAACTTGAAAAATGACAATGGAGGAGAAAATGGAACAATAGACAGTATAATTGCTTGAGGGGATGGCAGTATCAAATGAGTGAGAAAGAGAGAGAGAGAGAGAGAGAGAGAGAGAAACTTCCCTTCATCCATGATTCCATGAATGTCATAAATAGACTAAATTGATTTTCTAGCACCCTGATTTATAGGAAAAAGGGAATTTATATGCATGTGGAGAATTTGCATTTCTTTCCTAATATAAGTACTTTTAGACCTTTAGTCTTCACTACTATTGGTAAAATCAGATTTCTGGCCTTTTCTATGACTCAAGAATAAAATTTAGAAGTTTTGAGAAAGGGTATTTATTCCAATATCATCATACACAGGCCTTTGACTCCATATGGGTTGGAATAGCTCTACGGAGCCTCAGTAGATGAAGCATGCAAATTTCTAAGGCTATCATGTACATAAAAATGAGGAGCAGAGCAAATCAGTTTGGAGCCACGCTATATAGACGTAGTCTCATTGTCCTTGACTTGTAGGTCATCTTACATGAAAGTACCTGAGAATGATGTTATTTACGTAATTCAGTATCTTAGGTATAAAACACCCCTTTTTAATACTGAAGAGTTTTTGGATACTTCACCCCTAATATGATGGTATCTGTTGTTTGAGGAAATATAGAATGATAAAAAGCTATAATAAAGTTAAGACTTTATAATAAGACTTTTAAATAAATTCACTACAATCTCTCCATCCATTTGAAAAATAGAAATATACATTTGAATACAGAACCATAACTAGGGATTTTTTTCCTGCTGCAAGACTGAAAACTACACAAGCATCATCAATGCATTCTGAGTTGAGTGGTGTGGATAAGTAAAATATTGTGCTATCAAGAATTTAGGAACTCTAATATACTTGTCTGAGACAATTGCTGGGACACTGAGATTGTGTTTTCCTGAGCTCATCATAGTCTCCTATCTTATAACTTTCCAATTTACCTAATTACATTTGCTAGCCAGTGCTAATCTCAGTGGTTTCTACACTATTAAAGGGCACCTTCTAAATTCATCTCCCTGGGATAAAGCCCCAGCTGCCTACCCTAATTACAACTCTATGTGCAAGATTTTTATTTATTCAGCCTGGAGTAGACACATTTATATATTTGTCATGAGTCACTTAATGTCCACAAAGTGTCCCTTTATATCAAAGGTCAATGAAAATGGAGCCAAAGATTAATAAACATTTGTAAGGATAAATCATTGATTTCATATCTGAAAGTTGGTTTAAAAATTTTAAAAGAATGATTTTTTTTTAAAAAACTATGTTCCCCTAGAAAGATTCCATATGACCAATTTCATTAGTATTTAAGAGTAGAATTAAATAAAGGAGATATTGTGGAAATTGAAGCTATGGATAGGAAAATAAAAATTCAGTTTTTCTTTAAACATATTGAAAAATGATTTTAAAACATATTGTGATGCCCAATATGTTTTAAATCAAGTGAATGAAAGAAAATTATTGTATAACTCTAGACCCCCTACCTTAGTGTTATTAAAATTTGTTACAAATACTGGCAGTTCAGTTATACCTCGGAGATTTGTTGGTCTCTCCCTAGAAACATTAAACATTCACATTATTTTCTGCTCATCTGGAGCTTCCATAATGAGAAGAAATTACACACACACACACACACACACACACACACACACACACACACACTCAGAGGCATATTCTGAAATGTTTGCAAAAAAGAAAAAAGAATGAAGCCTTGAAGAACAATTAAATATCAGATAACAAGTATGGAGTATAAATGTTAGTCAGTGATAAATAAGTGATCCAAGGTAGATTCGGTTCATATAAGTTTTATGGCACCATTTATAATGCCATTCATGCCATACACTTCACTAGGTGAAACAAATCTAACCTCAGGTACTTACTAGCTTTGTGACTCAGAAAGTCATTTCACTTTCACCTACCAAAATTTCCCTCATCAATAAAATGGGAGTGTTCATAATAGCACCTACCTCCCAGGGTTGTTGTAAGCATAAATGAAATATTGGTAAAGTGCTTTGCAAACTTAAAAGCATTTTATAAATGCTATCATCATCATTATTACATTGTTATTCTACATGTGACTTTCCCACAATCTAATGAAAAGCACCCACTAAAGATGGTATTTCATTTTCTTTGTGATGAAAAAAATAAAAGTACTATTGAGAACTATACACAATTATTAAATGATTAATTTAGAGTCCTTGCTGGTAGTTTAAGGGGGGGAGGAATAAAGTAAGTTTAGCAATAGATTATTGACTATGTAAAAGAAAAATGTAAAAGAAAGAAAAAAAGAGAATCTATTTTAGCTTTTGCCACAGAAATATTTGGATCACAGCTTTCTGCCTTGTGTGGTACTTTCCCATGTAACCTAAGACTCTTCCAGATATTTGTTTAAAAATATGATATATTATGTGATACTCTAAGGCTAAAGAGACCTTGGCTATCTCTTTTAGTGAATGGGGATTGCAAATAGGCCTCTTGGGGTATATAACTTCAAGTATCTCTAAGTCAAGACCATGGTATCATATCTGTGTTCTTTGTATTAAAGCCATCCTTTCATCTTCAGTTGACATTTATGATCTCCCTGTGCTATCTTTGCTTTATAGATGAGATTATTATTTTTTAGAACTTGGGCCATGATGGGGTTCTAGTTCCTGCCTCTGTCATTGTATAATTGTGTACATTTCAGTAATTTCACTTTTCAGGACCTCCATCTATTCAAATATGAAGTGGCTAGGTTAAATGAGTTTGAATTCTTTCACTTTTCTTCTTAACATTCTTCAGTAGGTACCAATTTCTTGCTTAAAAATTTCAACTATATAAGAACAATATTCAAGGTTTTCTAAAACTGGATGTCACAACCTTATCTCACCCCTCCATGTGAAATACAGTCCAGTCTAACTGGAGATATTCTGCACTTTTCTCATGTCTCCATATATTGAAATTCTACCTATCTTTTATGTCCCAAATACCAGTTCACAAATTCATTTTAAGTAGAGATTGGTTCATTCTTTCACCTTGTATACTCAGTTACTAGCATAGAGTAGCCACTTAAGAAGTATTGATTGATTGACTGATTGATCCATAAAGCCTCTCTCGATCATCCATGATCAGTATCTTTCTCCATGGGTCTTGGTTTGCATATCTGTTATTCCCTTGGATATAATTTTCTATTATCAGAATTTGCATCCATATCCTTATTTCATTAGAGCCCTTTGTAATATGCTTCAGTAACTTGTGGATTGTACAAGTGTGTAGTTAACAGTTAATAAAAGTTTGTTGAAGTTAACATAGGTAAAGACCTAAGATTTAGCACTGGGGATCCTTGGGGATCATTTAGTTGATTCTCTTCATTTTATACATGAAGACACTAAGAATGAAAGAGAAGTGATGCTTCCCAGATCTCCCAGAGATTACAAGTTAAGTCTCAGAACACTTTTTACTTTGCATAACCATTTACCACCATGGAAACTTAACAACATTGTAGAAGTCACTAAATTAAAAAATGAAGATACATTACATTTAGAACATAGATGAATAATTGTGAGAGATTTTGGAGATACTCATTTTAAAGATGAAGAAACTAAGACCTGCAGAGACTTAATGACTAATTGTGCATGGTTACACTGGTTGCAGAGCCAAGGCATTTCCTCTTATTCCAAACTGATCCCTTTCCAATATACTGTGCTATTTCCCCCTTTCATCTAATGTTTGACAACTTTTAAAAATTATTTTTCTCACAAAAGGGATGCTTTTAAAAATTATTTTAAATTCCTGATATAATTCCCTTGACACTGAGTCTTCCTTAATAAACAAAAACTACCAGTGAAGTAAAACTGACTGACAAAGCAAGTCTTAATGAGTAGTGCATTCCACACCCATAGTGTTCCACCTTTCTACAGATTGGAAAGATTATATTGTCTATTCTCTAGAGCTGATTGTTCATTAAATTAATATGAATTCAGTTCCCTTTGGTGCTGTTTTTATTTACATTATTGTAGCCATCATGTACATTGGTTCAACTCTCTTTAGTCTGTATCACTTGTTTTAAATCTTCCCATGTTTCTTTGCGTTATATACAATTCCATTTGGTAAATCATTCCCCCATCTATGGCCCTGCAGTTAGTGCTGTACACTTTACAAACACTCTCACATGTGGCCTACAACAACTCTGGGGACTTAAAGAATGTAATTATTACTATTCCCATTTTACACATAAAGAAAGTGAGACTTAACCAAAGTGACTATTCTAAGGTCAAACAGCTTATAAATAAGAATTAGAGCCCAAGTCTTCTGTTGACAAACCTGATCACCTTCGGCTACCTCAGTCTGTTCTCTCTCTGTTCCATGGCAAATTTTTTATAGTGTCTTATTCAGAGGTAGAAAGGGCAACTGCCATATTTCAGAGAGAAGGAAAGGAAGTCCCAGGGAGAATAACTTGTCCAAAGTCACACATGAATAATAACAAATAACTGAAGATCCTGACATGAAAACTATAAAAAGAAATATGTATCATTAGGAGTAAAAAATACGAAATGAGTATAGTATAGTATTGTAAATTGTGGAATGATCCCCATGCAAAGGACCAGATATTTCAATACTAAAATAAAAATGTAGGGAAACATGTGATTTAAGTATATAAATTAATTTCCCTAGGCTTATTAAATTATTGAATGATGATTAATGTTCACAGATGGATTGTGCATCCCTAAACAGGGATTTCATGTCAAAAGTAGAGTGAACTGAACCTGAGTATCCTGATAACACTAGGGGGCAGAGTTGGGCAGAACAATGCCAGATAGCTAAACCAGGGAAAAGACAAGATACAGAGAGTGTCCATGATGCCACGATGCCAGGGTTCAGGAAGTTATGCAAATAGACTCTTTGCAGACTGTAAAAAAAAGTTGGAGAAACAAAACAGGTCTTATAGGAGTAGAAGCCAGGGAGTCACTGGCAGAGTTGGTAAGGTAAGTAGACAAGGCGCTTCCAAGAGAAGACTAAAATGAATAAACCTGGGACCCAAAGACATCAGCTTATTTCTTTGGATTCCCAAAGTATGGTAGCAGTTAATACTGAGTCTGATGGGTGGAAAGAGGATGGACCAAGGAATTAAATGTTCTATGGACAAAAAGAATAGGGATAGTGTAGAAGGCTAACAAGGGATTGCTTAAGACTGTAAGTTTATGTCAGGCTGAATATCTTAGGATAATAGATATGTGTGAGGCAATACCAAGGGGAAGGTATAATGCTATTTAGAATCAAGGAAATTTGGGTTCAAATTCTGTATCCAACACTTATTAGCTAACCATGGGAAAATTCTTTAAACTCTCTGATCTGTAGTTTTTTCATTTTTAAAATGGAAAAAATAGCTGTAGCACCTCCTTCACAGATTTATCATGAAGCTCAATTGAGCCAATGGATACTTTACAAATCTTAAAGCCCTAGAAAAATGCCATTTGTTATTAGTTCATCTAAACCGATGATCATACTTTGCAATTCCCTCCCATCGTTTACTTGTAAATTTAGTAGTATGCTTTAACCGACTTTTAATGAACATAACTCTCATTAATAGAGGACATAGGATCATATATTTAGAGTGACAAGAGATCATATCTGTAATTAGATCCAAGCCCCTCATTTCATAGATGAGTAAATTAAAGGCCAAAAAAAGTTGAGTGACTTGCTGAGGGTCATAATAAATATCTGAGGCAAAATTTAAACTTCTTGTGGGTGAATCTTTACAGTCAAGTCAGACCCTATTTCTTAGCTGAGATACTAGAGTGGTCAGCCATATCCTTTTCTAGATAATTTTTACAAATGAGGAAAGCAAGGTAAGTAGGGTAACACAGCTGGTAAGTGTCTGAGTCTGAATTTGAACTCTGAAAGATAAAGCCTCCTTTGTATACCATGGCATCACCTAGCTGCCCAGGAATTGAGCTGAGTCCTTCATAATACCAAGTTCACTTCCCTAATCACTATGGGATTTTACTTTTTTAATATTTGCAAAACATTTTATTTATATTAACTCAATTGATGCTCAAAACAACCATCTGAGATAGATTACTGCCCCCTCTAAAAGGTAACAGAGAATTAGAGAGATTCCGTAACTTGCCCAGCATCACATCATTAATATTTAAGGAAGAATTTGAATCTAGATCTTCTTGATTCCAAGGTCAGTGCTCAGTTCATTTTGCTACCTTAGACAGTAAAACCAAAGGCTGTTATCAAAGGAGAAAAGAGGAATGAAGAATAAAGAATATTGGTTTGTGGGTTGGTTTTTGTTCTTCATGCTCAAAAGGGACTAAATGACCTCACCTTATTGGAGTCACAAAACAGTGTGTCCCACCATTATAGGGTTTTTGTATTTTGTTGTTTTTAGGTTTTTTGCAAGGCAATGGGGTTAAGTGACTTGCCCAAGGCCACACAGCTAGGTAATTAAGTGTCTGAGGTCAAATTTGAACTCAGGTCCTCCTGACTACAGGGACGGTGCTCTATCCACTGTGCCACCTAGCCGCCCCTCAGTGTTCCACCATTATAGATAAGACTAATTCAAGCTTGGAAGACTCTACCGTGAGTTGGGTACAAATATTCACATGAACATTTGGATTGGAGACAGCTCTAAATTTGCACATTTCATGTTTCTTTTGAGCAGTGCAAGTCAGTACACAGTAAACATTACTGAAAAAACCTAGCAGAATTACAAAACAAAGTGATTTTTGAGAGAAAGGCAGTTTACTAAGGAAAATAGGGACAAGATGGAGGGCAATTTAGTAAAGGGAAGGGGAAGAAGGGAAGAAGAGCAGAGGAACAGTTTCCTACTACATTTAAGAAAAAAATAGTCCACCAATAAAAGGACCAAAAAGAAAAATGCCAAGGAATTACTGGGAGGGGTAACATAGATAAAGGAGGAGAAACATATGGCGCTAATTACATATATCTAAATCTGAAGTAGCAATCCTACTTCCTCTAAGTAACAAAGTATCTTTTGAGTTGGTTTTGGAATTAGGCTGATAAGGAAATGGCTCTTTGAATTTCACCAATAAAACTAACTCAACAACTTTAACAGCTTAGGCTCTTATTCAGACTACTTCTCTCTGTTTCCGAGGGCAGTATAGAAAATTTTTTTGACTTACTATTTAGGAAACTTCCCTCTATCCTTAAACCGCCAGTGAAGCTTATCAACTATATCCAGGGAGTTAATTTACTGTTAGAACACCTGTCCTGAACATTTTAGAGCTGTCCACAGTCACCCCCTGCAATAAGGAAACTATGGAGAATCTTACCTAAATGAAAACAAACACAAATGATTAAAAATTAATTTCATGGCAATCCTGTTTGGAAACGAAAAAGCCTTTTTAATGGGTTTGGACTCATTACATCATCAAAATATACATGCAGTACAGCTAAAAAGATTTCAAGTAAGAATCTAGAACCTGGACCAGTCAAAATAAGGTGGGAAGAACTCATCATAAATATGTCAATTGGGCACTGCATCATGAATTTGTTCACCATGTTGACCAATATAAAAAGTCAGTTAATGTGTGAAAAACAAAGTATAGAAAATATTGCATCTATAAGAGGTCAAAACTCCTGTGTCAACATGAATCTGTAAGAGACAAAGAAATTCCCTTGTTCTATTAGAGTAAAACTAAAAAGAAAAAATCAGTCCCAGGTCACAAACAGAAATGAATTTTCCAACATTATTGTTCCTCATCCACATCAAGGAACCTCTGCCAGGAGGTTTAGCCAGGAGAAAATTTTCAACCAAGGTGCGCATCCTTGGGAAACTTCCCTTTGTTGGTTTTGATCTAGTATTCTTTACATTAGATTCATATCATCTCCCACCTCTGTGACTTTGTACAGCCCTAACTTTTGCCTTCATTATACTCCCTTCTCCACTTTTCTTCCTAGATTTCTGATTTTGGTCCCACTGATACTTCCTACTGATTCTTGCTCTCCCAAATAGTCTTATATATTTTATGATAAACTTATCACATATACCTACTTATAGTATATATATATATATATATTTATATATATATATTTATATATATAAATGATAGTTGATATAATGATTAACAGTGAGGTGGAACATGTTTTTAGGATATAATATATTATATATATATATATATATATATATATATATTTAAATAATTATTGCTACTTCAGATGAGGCCCAACTAGTTAGATTATAGGAGAGAAGGAAAGATAAGAGTTTTAAGCATAGATCCTTTGCTTTTATACTTGTCTTCTTTAATGAAAAAAAATGAAAGAAAAACCAAGATCTTCTCTTTATCTTAATTATTCCTTTTGGTCATTCTGTGATTCAGCCATACTGACCCAATTGCTATTACAAAGGCACTGTGCTCCATCTCCTATCTCTGTGCCTTTACATAAACTGATACTACCCTTTCCCCATAACCTTGCTGGAATATACTCCCTCTTCAGTCTCTTGGAATCTAAGATTCTTTTAAGTCCTAGAAGTAGCTTCCATCTATGAGAAGCTTTCTGATTTTCCACCCCCCAGCTACTAGAACCATGCTTCTTAAAATACCTTGTTTTCCCATTTGTATATATTATTGTATCATGTATATATTACATATGTGCTTATTTATATACATGCTGTCTCTTCTGTTTCAGCATTAAATTCCTGGAAGGCAGGGATTGTTTCAGACATGTCTTCGTATACTGGTGCTTGGACAATTCTAAGGATTTAAGAAATGCCTGTGGATTGAGTAACTACTTGATTGATTAATTTCAGGAAACTCAAATAAGAATCCAAGGAACATGCTGAGTCCACTCATCTTTGTCCTTCCTTCCCCAATGCTCCATCCCCTTTAGAGTTCCTGCTGCAACATTTGAGGGAAGAAATGTTGTATGTTGCCTAAGCGATGCAAAATTGACCTGGATATGGGCAAGGCTCAGGAACAGAAGGACTGCTAGGGAATGGAAAGATATTGAATTCAGGTTCCTGGTAAATCTCCATGTGGTCTGGCCCTAGTTCATGAAAGGGATTACTATGTAGGTATGATACAGTTCTGTTCATCCAGACCCTGAGGGGAGAAGAAGGGAAAGGTTCCTGAAAGAATCCAGAAGCTGAACTCTATTCCCATGAGCTATCCTGGACTACTTGGCAAGTAGCCTCACAGTCATGGGAACTGTACACATGGTAAACATACACACACTCACACACACCCCACACAAAATGGTACAACCTAAAGCCTTGCATGTGAGAAAGCCACTATCAGTTTCCACCAGTGCTCAGGGGCTTGGATATCTGGCCCATTGCCTCTATCCTCCCACCTCTTCTGGCTCTCACTTCTTTAGTTTTTAAGGCTGACTGACCAAGGGAGGCTGGAGTCTGTTGCAGCCCTGCTCTTTCCCCTGGAAAGCTGGCCAGACCAGGCCAGCAGCCGCCATTGGACACAAGCCGCCCTGCACCCAGTATACCAGCCGGCCAAGGGAGTCACCTCTCCATTTGACAGTCTGGGGTGTGCCAAAAGATAATTACTGAAGTTGGACTGAAGCCAGAGAACAATGGTTACGACTCCTCAGCAGGGTTCCTGGGCTATTTTCTGGGCGCCATTTACTTAAGACCTCAACTTTATGGTGCACCCCTCTTCTACTTCAGAGACTCCAACTTCTGGGGATATCATCTAATTGTTTATGATTGCATTCTCAGTTTTCCTCAGATCTTTCTGAGAACTTTATATTCCTGCTCAACACTGAGAAGCAAAGATTAAAAGTTGGAAGAGATCTGAGAGTTCATCAAAAACACTGATCCTTAACCTTTTCTAGTCCCATAGACTCTAGGGGGAATCTGGTGAAGCCTTTGGTCACCTTCTTAAAATAATATCTTTAAATACACAAAATGAAAGGCTTAGGCTTACAAAGGCGAACAGGTATATTTAAATAGTTATTAAATATACAAATTCACAAACCCCAAGTTAAATTCTTGAGCTACACAGACCCTGAAATATAACAAATGAAGAAACTCAGAATCAAAGATATTATTTGTCTTGCCTATTGTCCCCAAGGACACCAATAGTGGAGGAAGGTGTTGCCTAATTCTTAGAGGGTGCGGGAAATTGGTCATTCCTGGAAGATTATATAAAGTATGCTCAAAATGTGCTAACTTTCCCTGAAAACCTCAGAAATTTTGGGAGTCAGCTTCCAGGAATGCATAACTGGGGGCCATAAATGACTATATGATGATATGAATTCTAGATAGCTGAAGTTTTGGAAGGATTAATGACTAGATATAGGCTGAAGAGAAACTGAGTATCCATGTGAAAGATGCCAGTCAACAATGTCTTGCTCTCTTTTCTGAAAATTCTAGTGAGAACTACCTCAAGATGCCAAGTGGAAAAGCTATGTATCTGGAGACACCTGGTGCCTCCCCCACTCCCACTCCTTCCTATTTATTCTTTCCTGATCTTACATGAATGAATATTTGGAGACATAATGAACCAGGTTACAACCCTGTGGACTTCAAAAGGTCAGAATACTCTTCAGAGGTTATTCTGGCAAATGGAGTCAGGAGTAGAGCTCTCTGGTTGTAGCAGTGACCAAATTTGCTAAGGATCCCATGCAGCTTGCCCCCTGCACAGGAGAGGATTAGACACCACATTCTGCAAGGAACTAGCCCAAGAAAACAAGGGACTGACATTGATCTATAATATCAGACCCAGAACTAAACTTGTTGGAGATTATGCAAGAGCTAAGAGGATAGTAGGAGGGAGGAAAGGAGAAAAAGACTTTCTAGATCAGGAGTCATAAGTTATCCCTTATCTCTGCATGTTTGCTACATGTGTGTTTTTATATCTTTTTCTTTTAGTTTGTGCCCATTCTCCTTAAGGTCAAAGGGAAGTTTTGGGAGAAATGTTTTTGTCCTTCTTTCCTATACCTTCTTCACAAATATCCTCTTGAAAAAGTTCATTGATTTCAATTGCTTAATTCATTTCGGGGAGCACACTGAACAGAGACTCATGAGAGAAAGCAATTAAAACTCCGAATCCTCAGGATTACCCCCTTAGACTACTGGTGAGAAATAGACAGTAGCTCTTTTTTTAATATTCTGTCACCAATCAGTTTCAGTAAAGACTGGGAGAGTGAACCAATGGGTCTTACAGGAGTACTGCTAGGATTTGGACCTAGGTTCTCTGACTCCAAATCCAGAACTCTTTACAGGATACCACAGTCCCTCTTCTGAATAGTTTTATAATCTAGATATTATAGGTGTTGCCTCCTTTACTAGATTGTAAGCTCCTTTAGAGAAGGAGCACTCTTACTCCAGGAATATTTAATAAATATCTACTGAATTGAATTTAATAAAAATTCTAATTTTCCCTTTCTCTGCTTCCTCCTGAGGGGGAAAAATGTCTCCAGGTATTAAAGGCATTAAGAACCACTCTCATGATTTTTTTTTAAATGTAGAGGGTACAAGATGATTCTGAAGGACGTATAATGAAAAATGTCATCCATTGCCAGAGAAAGAAATGTTGAAGAATTAATGCAGGCTGAAACGTATTTTTTAATTTTTTTTGGTTTTTTTGCCTGTGTTTTATTTTGCAACATGGCTAATGTGGAAATGTTTTTGCGTGACTGCACATGTATAATCTATTTCAAATTGCTTGCCTTCTTAGGGAGGAGGTGGGGAGGAAGGGAGAGAATTTGGAACTCAAAATTTTAAGGAAATGAATATTGAAAAATTTTAACATCTAATTGAGAAAAAAATTCAAGATGTAGAGTAGCTATAACCTAATCCACCCCTCCATCCTCTTTGACTTGCTCATTTAACAGACGAAGAAATCAAGATTCATAGAGGTAATGTCTATCCCAACATCACACAGAGAATTTAAGAACAGAAACAACCCATCTCCTTTCCTTCAGTCCAATTCTCTCTTGTAAAAATCTGCACCCCTACAAAAAAAAATGCCTGATTAATAGTGTATCTTTGAGAAGTCACCCTTCTAGGTCTCTTCCTCTTCCTCTGGTCTTCATTAGGGTCTCATTGCTGCTGAAGCATGCCTCTACAGAAGATAATCGTTCTGCAGGTTTGAGAACAATGCCTCTGGGAGATTCTCAGCCTCCATTAGCCTAGTTCAGGCCCAACATACTGAATTCATGAGGGAAATTTTTGGCACCACCCACATTTTTCTTGGCTTTGGGAGAAAACAGTATAAACTTTAATTTGGCTCCTCAAGTGAAGAAAGTAAATTCCAATGCCTTCTTTATTTAATATTATAATTTATATCTGACATACTCGATGTATGAGTAAAGTACATAGGAGCAATAATAGACCTAAACCATGCACATACTTTTATCTGTTTAATTAGCTCTTGCATTCAAATAAAACATCATACAGACTTGCTACCTTTTGAATTTTAATCCTTCTGGTAACTAAGTGAAAATGCTACAGGGTTACCATACATTACTATATTTAAACTTCCTTGTATTGTTTCATGTTCCAAAATGTTTGGATTTTTTTGGACCAGCTATACCACAATAACTGCAAAAGAGAAAAATAGGAGATCCCAAACTGACCTCTCTGTTTATAACATAGGAAAGGTGAAAAACTTATTCCAGAAATATTGCTTTGGTTTGCACATTTATTCAAGACAGAGTAATTTCCTAGAAAAATAAGTAATTTAAAGACTCTTGTTACTCAGAGACTCCTTACTTATACAACTGACAAAACTTCTCTGACATAATTAAGTGACCTAAGAACTTTACTACCTGACATGTCCCCCCTAGACAATCACATAAACTTAGAAGCTTAAGTGATTGATTTATTCAAAACATGAATAGGTTTGTTACAATTTATGATAAGCAAATGAGACTTGAGGGAGATAATTATATCCGTCTCATCCCTTGCCATCCCCTTTTCCATCTGCCTTCAACATCAGGACTTTTCCAATTTCTTATTATGTTGTCAAAGTATTTTTCAGCTTCAACATTTGTAGTTGTTTTTATTGTCGTTTTATGATGCTAGCCAATTGCCCTGCTCCCTTAGTCTTAGTTAACTTCTAGTACTTCCAAAGGAAGAACTTAAGCCAGGGTATATGGAGTTGTATCTGTTTATGATTCCTCTCAGTTTCCAGTAGTACCCAACATCTGGAATGTCTCCTTAGCTCCTAGCAAGTAGTAGGCATTTATCTCAGGCTAATTTCTCATCAAGTAGCTAGGCAACTTGAATTCAAATTCGACCTCAAACACTGACTGTATGACTCTAGGCAAGTCACTAGCCTTCTGTTTGCCTTAATTCACTAGAGAAGGAAATGGTAAACCATTTCAGTATCTTTTCCAAGGAAACCCCAGGAAAGCCCCATGGGAGTCACAAAGAATAAGACAACTGAACAACAACTCCCCCATCCTTCCTCTGTTTTACTATTTTTCTTTCTCTCTACATGCAATTGTTTGCATACTCCTGAAGATGGCGCACATTCCTTTCCTCAGAGGACTGGCTATTTTTATTTTGTCTCTTAAAATGAAGTACTCTCAGAAGTCTCTGTCTCAACTGAGAGTTTTGTCACTTAGAACTCCCTTTGACAGTACCTATATTTCTAAAGTATCTCCATTTTTTTCAAGGCTTCTTTTAATGATGATTTCTGTAGCCCCAGGTTTTCCGTGAGAGAGGACATCTTATGATCTTTTCAGCTGAAATGTCCTCATGGGAGGACATCTTCTCTGGTATCTTAAAAAGAAGAATATCTCTGCACTTCCATATCACTTCATGAGGATTTACATAGTTTGCATCTTCTCTCCCCCATTGTTATAGTGGGTATGAATCTCATCTGGTCACCATTCTCCTGTAGGTCTAGACTCTAGAGGATAAAGAGGGGCAATTCCCCCTTTTTTTCCAATTGTGCTTCAGTACCCCTCAATTCTAATCTAGCGTCTTTTTAAAATCCCAAAGAATTGCTCCCCATAACATACATAAAGTAGGGAGAGAGATTTGTGCCTTCATCCTGATACCCAAGACAAGATTGATTTGTAATCTTTAAGTTGTGGTATGTGAGATTTGCAACTATAAAAGGATTTTTTTCAAAGGAATTAGATGAACTAGTTGAAGCTAAAAGTAATGAACTCTTGTTGTAAGGGAAGTCCATATGATTTAGTTAGAGGAAACAAAGGAGGGGTGGGAGAGAGAGGGGAGAGAGAGGGAGGTAGGGGAGAAGGAGAGGGAGAGGGAGAGAGGGAGAGAGAGAGAAACAGAGGAGAATGATAGGGCATCAGCCACCACTACAAACATAGGTAACAGCAGATGCTCCTAAACTAGGGCAGTATACTGACTCCTCACATTAGCTCTGGAACTGATTTTTTAAAAGTGTAACTAGGGACATGGTGACACATGCCTGGAATCCCTGCTACTGGGAGGAGGGAGAGGCTGGTAGATTGCTTAAATACAGGAGTTCTGAGCTGTGGTCGAGCTAAAGCTAATCAGATATTAACACTAAATTTAGCACCACTGTGGTGAACTCTCAGGTCCCACAAGGAGAGGGCAAATTGGCCCAAATCAGACACAGAGCCTGTCAAAGCTTCCAGGCTGATCAGCTATGGGATAAGAGCTGGAAGTGATCTTTGCCCTTTCAAACTGGGTAAGATAGGGAGACGCAAGTCTCAACTATGTCTGCCCCCCCCTCCCCATCCCCATCCACAGCACCCTAGATTAACTAAGGAAAGTTTGTGAGATACCAGGTATTCTGAAGCTTATAATTTTTTGACTTGCCTTAATGATAATTTCATTCTTCAAAGTGTAGGAGAATAAAAACAGAAAATCCCTTACTAAGAAGGAGGAACTAACTCCTTGAATGGACACTATAGCAACCATGGGAAGGTGACTCAATGTTTCTTAGAATTTATGATAGAAAAGAAAAGGAAACTTGGCCTTATTCTGATACACTCTCTAGGCTTTGTTTGGGAAAAGTCAAAGGAAGAAATGGAAGAATAGAAAGTATCCCATGAACTAAAATTCTGAAGGGAAAGTCTGTCCAGGAGGGCTATGAAATTCTAAAGAATATCTGAAGGATAAAATTTTGAAATCATCAAAATAAATAATCCTGATGGGGAAGGAGGGGAGCTAAAATGGCAGAGAATAGGGAGGACTCATCTGAGCTCTTCTTCCAAACATCTTTAAATAATCCCCCCAAACAAATTATAAAGCAGCAGAGCACACAAAAGGACAAAGTGAAACAATTTCCAGTCGAAATCAACTTAGAAGGTCAGTAGGAAAGGTTTGTTGTACTAGGGTGAGAGTGGAGTACGGTCCAGGTCAGAACAGATCAGGTCCCAGCAAACCCCGAATGGGTCTACCAGATGATTGAATCAGTGGCAGTAGTGACAGTTTTTGGATCTGCCTATAGACAGCAAAACAATGGACAACTGATCAGAAAAAGATTACAGGAGTCCCTTTACAGACATCAAGGGCAGGACATTGCCAATACTCAGATATGAACTGAAGTTCTGTATCAGTCCTTGGGACAGGAGGAGCACTAGGACACCCGAACTTTCTTGGGGTCACAGGGGAACAGGGACCCTAGGCATAATTCCAGGGTGGAAAAGATGCTTGTGGTCACTCAAAAACCAAAAACTTCAGAAACAGATGCTCAAAAATACCTGAAGCTTAGAACAGTGACTCTTGAAAAGGAACACTACTTTAGCATAGAATTAAAAATAAAGGAATAGGCTGGGAAATGAGTGAAAGCAGAAAAGGATCCTGACTATTGCCAGTTACTATGGTAATAAAAAAGATCAAAACATTCAGAAGAAAACAACAAAGATGAAACCCCTACATCCAGAATCTCTAAGAAAATATGAATTAGACCCAGGAAATGGAAGAATTCAAGAAAGATTTTGAAAATCAAATAAGAGAGGTAGAAGAAAAATTGAAAGGGAAATGAGAATGATGTAAGAAAATCATTAAAAAAAGAATCAATCCTGTAAAGGAGGCACCAAAAAATGAAGAAAACTACACCTTAAAAAATAGATTAGATCAGATGGTAAAAGAGACAGAAAAATTCAATGAAGTGGGAAAGTTTGAGAAAAAGGTAGAGGGTGGGAGTTCGTGACCCTTACTCTCATTGGGCATGGTTAAAAGAGGGAGTAGTACACACACTCAGTTATGGTAGATATCTTACCATATAGAAAAGTTAGAGGGTGAGGAAATGAGAGAAATGGAGTGGGTTGATAGAAGGGAGGACAGATTGGGGGAGGGGGATAAAAGAAACAAAATACTTTTGAGAATGAACAGCATGAAAGTAGAGAGTAAGATAAATGGGGGGAACATAGGATGGAGGGAAATACATTGTTAGTAATCATAATGTGAAAAAAATTTACAGCAAGCTTTTACTTATGAAGATTTCATTTCTCAAACATCAGAAAACTGAGTAGACATGAGTGATTCCTCAGTCGATAAATGGTCAAACGACATAAGCAATTAGTTTTCAGGCAAACCAATCAAAGCTATCTATGGACATGTGAAAAATTGTTCTAAATTACTATTGATTAGAGAAATATAAATTAATATAATTCTGAGCTACTACCACATACCAGATTGGAAAATATCACAGAAAAGGAAAATGACAAATGTTGGAGAGGATATGGGAAAATTAAAACACTAATGCCCTGTTGGTGAAGTTGTACACTGATTCACCATCCTGGAGATCAATTTGGAACTATGCTGTAAAATGATACATATCCTTTGACTCAGCAATAACACACCTAGGTCTGTATCCAAAAGAAATAATAAAATGAATATATGTATGTATTTATAAATATTTATAGCAGCTCTTTTAGTGATAGCAAAGAAGTGGAAATTGAAGAGATGTATATCAGTTGAGAATGATTGAACAAGTTGTGATGTTTGTGATAGAATGCAATAGTACTATAAGAAATGACAAACAGGATACTCTCAGAAAAACTTAGAAAGCATTGCTGGCAAAGTGAAATGAGTAGAACCAGGAGAACATTGTACACAGTAAAGCAATATTATACAATGAACAACTATGAATGACTTAATTATTCTCAATAATATAATAATCCAAGACAATTCTGAAGGACATAGTATGCTGTTTATCTCCAGAGAAAGAACTGGTGAAACCTGAATCAAAGATATTTTTCATTACTTTATTTTGCTGGGTTTTTCTGTTTTTTTATAGCATAACATATCTGGAAATATATTTTGCATGGCTGCATAGGTATAACCTATGTCAAATTTTTGCCTTCTCAATGGAAGGAGAAGGAAGGGAGGGTAGGGGACGATAGGGAGAGGGGAGAATTTGGCTGCTTATAGTATTACTCTGATTACATCATGCCCCAGATTGAGTTTCTCAATGATGTCCAAAACCATTCCAGCTATTAGCCTAATGATAAATATACTCAGGAATCAATACATAAAAAACAGCATTTATTAAGTACCTACTATAACATAGATTGTGCTAGGCATCTGAGGCTCTAAAGATAAAACCAAAACTCTCTCAATCCTTAAGGAGCTTATATTATATCAAATATATGAATACATGTATACCGAATAAATAGAAGATAAATTTTACTAGCATCCTAAAGAAGTTTTTATATTGGGAAGAAAAGCTATGTATACGAAAATATTTTATTTATAAAAGACAAAAACAATCAACCAATCAACAACAATAATAAAAACCCAGTCCCAAACTAGAAGCAACTGGCATGAGCAATTATTGGGGAGTGATTGAAAAAATTGAATTTTCATAAAATAATTAAATAGTCTATAATATGCAAATGTATCTGTGATCTCATTCAAATGGTTCCCATATCTCCAATGGTGCAAATTGCAATCTATCCCCTAGAAAACACTAAATGGGTTGAAACTACTTCTTGCCCAGATATCGACATAAAATTAGATTGATGGTCTATTGAATTAGTCAATCGATATACATTTACATCTTGAATAGACACTGCAAATGGACAACGATTTTTCTTCCCTAGAATAAAAAGATAGTAGATAGGAATACATTTAGAAAATTGTGGAGAGGTTTCAAGAATCCTGAACTGCACACTGGAAAAAAACCCTATCAAAATAATAAAACAATAATATTTTCCTAGTGATTCTTTTTGACTATGAGTCATGCAATTAGAGAATCTTTGAAGGATCAAAATTGAGGGGAGTACCAAAAAGCTATGGAGAGACATGTCATGAGAATATATGGACTATAGCAGCAACGATTTGCATGAAGAAAGTAGCATAATGAATACTATCATGGAAATGTGGGCTCAGAAGAAGAGGTGGACTACTTTTGTAGCAAGAATGATAGTTAAGAATTGGAAACAAACTTATTACTCACCAACTGGGAAATGGCTAAACAAATTGTATGAAACGAATATAATGGAGTATATTGTACCATAAGAAGTGATGTCTGTGATTAATATAATAAGCATGAAAAAAATCTATTTTGTGAACTAAAGCAGAGTAAAGTGAGAGCCCAGAAAACAATACAGTACCTACAACAATGTAATATACCTACAATAATGTAATTTAAAAAAATCACAAATTAAAAAAAAAACAAAAGTGCATATAGCAAATATAAATGTCAAAGAGGACTAAACTGAAAAGGGAACTCACTCCTTCATGGAGGTGGGATCCACAGATATTTTTCATTATACATGATTTCAGACTATCAATGTGTTAAATTTTTTTTCAGTATTAATTGCTACAAAAATTAAAGCTTTCATTCTACTGAAGGAAACGACAAGCATACAGGTAAGTAAACTTGAAACATTTTCAAGATAAATAGAAATTTTTGCATGGAGAAGGGAAAAAGGGCAACAACAACCGGGTGGGGGTGGTAAGACACATAGGTGGCAGGGGCTACAGGGATATGAGGGTGGAGGTGAACTTTTAACTTGTGTCTTTAGTGGTGCTAGGGATTGTAAGAGATGGAGGTGAGAAGGGAGAGCATAACAGGCTTGGAGGACAATGGCCTAAACAACAAAATGGAGAAGAAAGATAGAATGTCATGTACAGGAAATAGTAAGTATAATTTATTTTCTGAATAATAAGAAATCAGTTGAAAAGGTGAAGGGCTCTAATTGCCAAATAGAGAAAACTTTGTTTAATTCAATAATCAATAGAGAGCCATAGAAGTTTCTAGAAAGGTGGGGTGCCATACAGCCCATAGACAGGAGAAAACCAAAACCGGAATAAGCTGGAAGAAGGCCTCCAAAAAATTGGATTAATCTTCTGTGAATGATTTATATATGGGAGACTATGAACAATCATGCAGAATTAAAAGTGGTGGGTGTAGCATATGCAGTAATTTTGAAGTGAATATGTGCCTATATTGGTGAAACAGGAGATCTCTCACCATGGTAACATGGAGACTTTGCTTAACTTTAGAGACTCCTGCTTTGCCAGGAAATTTCTCTCTCTCTCTCTCTCTCTCTCTCTCTCTCTCTCTCTCTCTCTCTCTCTCTCTCTCTCATTGAGTTTAGTTAACTTCATCCCCTATGTCCCCTGTTTAATGACTTTGATACCTTGAGAATTATGAGATGTGAAGTTGTGGGCATGTGGACCAGTCATACCCCAAATCCCTCCTTGGAGCAATGTGGTTAGCATCCCCAGCACAGAATAGCAATGTGGTTAACATCCTGCACAGAATATCAAAGTGAATGATGCTCTGAACTCCAAACTGATTTAAAACATCTGGTTCTTTTTTTTCTTTCCTACATACTAGAATTATGAATTTAGAGATATAAAAGACCTAAGAATTCATCTACTCCAGTCTTCTAAATTTACAGATGAAGAAGCTGCGGATCCAAGAGATAACATGACTTGTCCAAGTTACACAGATAATAAACCTTAGTACTAGCATTTGAACCCGGAATAGATTCTGTGTTCTTTCCATCTTGACCCACTGCCATTCTACTAGTATCACATGCCCTTGAAGAGACTGAACCATCTTTTTGAGTAGGAGTCAGTGTGCTTGAGGTTTTTTTGTTTTATTTTTGTTTTTCTTAAAAGCTTAAAACTTTCTTTCCATGAACTCATTTCAGTTAGTGCCCTGAAACTTGGCAAACATTGCTAAAAAGCTAGAATTTTTTTCCCAATCATTTTAGCCTCTCTTTCTATATTCTTGAATTTAATCTTGTGAACAATTACTCCATATCTTTATGACTTTTTCAAAGTATAACCAACTTCTCTATTGGTATGATTCAACTTGACAAGATCATCTGTTCTAATGGATCCTCTTCCAAGTCCTGCTTAGTATACCAAAGTTTTTTATTTATATCCACCCTCAAGTGGATAGAGTGCTGAACTTTAAGTTGGGAAGACTTGAGTTCAAATCCTACCTCAGATATTAACCAACTGTGTAACCCTGGGCAAGTCTCTTAAACTTTCTTAGACTAAGTTTCTTCATGTATAAATTTAAGTATTTGAAGCCTCTAAAGTCTGTTCCATCCCTAAATCTTTGGTCGTAGGATCTACATAATATGATATATGAATAACATGCTGGTATAGTGAACCAAGTTCACACACACACACACACACACACACACACACACACACACACAAACACACACATACACATATTAGAGTATTTTATTTAAGTTGGGGCTTTTTTGAACTTTAAATTCACCCTTATAAAATGGTGACAAAAATACTTGTCCTATCTATTTCATAGTGTTGATATAAGAAATAAAAAGACATAGCATGAAACTATAAATTACTGGCAGAGAGATTCTGGCTCATAAGGGGATTGTTTTATCATAGAGTAATTTAACACTAAGTTAAAATAAGTTAAATTTCAAAAATGAGAGAAATTGTTATTTACTATTGTTATCATTGTTAATTATATTAATAACTAATTACTAATTTGGAATTAAGTCTTTTCTTCTTCTTTATTTCCTCTTAAAGATCCCAGTAAAGTTAGTCTATGGGATTTCCGACCAAGATGGTGGAAGAGAAGACAGGCACAGTGTTAAGGGTCTCCTGATCTTCCCTCATATATGATAAGAAACAAAACTCTTAACAGAAATCCGATCGATCTACAAAACCCAGAAAGAAAAGCCAGGAGAAGAACATCCACATCAGCATCTGTCTTCTAAGATACTGGGTGAGTCTGGGTGCAGAGGGTAGACTCTGCCAGGAGCATGGGACTAGGCGAGACTAGGAGCCTGGATCAACTGGGATTAACCTCATTAGCTGCAGGCTGGAGCTGGGGAGTCTGAGGGCCTGAGAACTGGATTGGCTTGATCAGTGGAGAGTCTAGAGCCTAGTGGGCCATGGGAGTATGGGCCAGCTGGGGAGCAGAGGCATCCATTGTGGCATGGACCATATGGAGCTTTTGGGCAGGGCTGGAGGGAGAGTTCTAGTGCAGGAGAGCTGTGGACAAGGATCCTTGGGGTCCTCTGGTCTGGAGGAACTGAGTCCACACCTTCATTTCAGCTGAATCCTCTTCCCAAAACAAACACAATTACAGCCCACCTTCTGCCCCAGGCTAAGGTTGTGCTTCAGGACCAGCTCAGCTGTGAATTGGGAGAGTTATCACCTCACCCCAAGGTAGAGGCCAACTTTGATCAAAGATAAAAGTATTCAACAGCTTCAACCACTCCTTCCAGGTCAAGGGAGAGGGCCACAATCAAGGTCACAGACACTCCAGAGAAAACAACCCTACTGGCCAGCTGGAGATAGGATATTCAGTGAGTAAATCTTCTAGCACCCCCTAATGGCCAGCTGGAGATATTACACTAAGTGAGCAAAACCTCTAGCACTACCTACTGACCAGCTGAAGATATTACACTCAGTGAATAAGGCCTCTAAAGATCCCAACACCAAGCTTCTGTGAACCAACTCCTCTCCAACACAAGGTATTAGGGTAATGAAGAAAGGCCAGTGCAAAGGAGGGTTCATAAAAGAATTCTTGGAAAAGACACTAACTCAGAGAGATCTAGCACCTCTGAAGAAAATATGATCTGATCTCCATCACAGAAAGACTTCCTTGAAGAAATAAGGAAGGAGTTTAAAAATCAATTGGAAAATTTGGAAGAGAAAATTAACACCTTGCAACAAGAAAAACATTCTCTCAAAACCTCAATTGGTCAAATGGAAAACTCTTACAAAATAGAGTTGATCAATTGAAAAGGAGCTGCAAAAGCTAAATGAAGAAAATTCTATTAAAAAAAAGAATGGAGTTTGTGGAAACTAATGACTTCATGAGACAGCAAGAGTCTTTTAAACAAAACCAAAAAATAGAAGAAATAGAAAAAAATGTAAAAGACCCCATCAGCAAAGCCACTGACCTTGAGAATAGATCAAGGAGGGACAACCTGAGAATTATAGGTCTTCCTGAAAACATTGAAAAGAAAAAAAGCCTGGACTTAATATTACAGGATTTAGTGATGGAAAATTGCCCTGATATCATGGAACCAGAGGGCAAAATAGTTATTGAAAGAATATATAAATCCCCTCCAGAAAGAGATCCTAAAATGAAAACCCCAAGGAATGTTGTGGCCAAATTCCAGAACTATCAGATAAAAGAGAAAATCCTGCAAGCAGCCAGAAAAAAAACAATTTAAATACAAAGGAGCCACAGTAAGGATTACACAGGACCTGGCTGCATCAAGGGATCAAAGGGCATGGAATTAGATATTCCAAAGAGCAAGAGAGCTTGGAATGCAGCCAAGAATCCACTATTCAGCAAAACTGAGGCTTTTCTTCCAGGGGAAAAGATGGTCATTTAAAGAAATTGGGGACTTCCAACAATTCCTGATGAAAAAACCAGAGTTAAATAGAAAATTTGGACATCAAACAGGAAATTCAAGAGACACATGAAAAGGTTAAAGAAAAGGGGGGTAAAGAGAAAAAAAATTGCTATCTAATAAGATGAAACTGGCTATATCCTAGCATGGGAAAAAGATTCCCATTACTCTTGAGAACTGTAACTCTATTAGAGAGAATATAGTCAGAAGTGATGGACACTCATGATTTATCCATGAGACTGCTTTCCAATGGGAAGAACCTGGCTATGTCCCTATTTGGGAGAAAGACTCTAATAACTCTTGAAAATTGTAATTCTATTAGAGAGAATATCCTTAGCCAGAAGTGTTGGATACTCATGATTTTCTGTGACTCAGATAGAATGATTTAAAAATACTACCTCCTTAAAAATGGGGACTGGAAGGAGACGGGAGGATAGAGGAGATTGAATAATGTAAATCTCATTACATAAAGAAGTAAAAAAGACCTAGTGTAATAGAGGGGAAGAAGGGAGGAGATGAGAAACACCTGAATGTTCCTCTCATCAATCTTGGCTTAAAGTTAACTTACACATACAATCAGTTAACTTAAGAAACATGTTTTGCTTTCCAGCAGTAAAGATCTCCCCACGCCAACATGCCTCTCACAAAAGACCTGCACCCCTCTCCCGAGGCAGAGAAGTAGAAAAACAAGAAGAAATGCCTGGTGCAGAGCCCGAATTCCTATTTCTTGGATGTAAAGAGCCCCGGGTGTTATAAAATCACCACAGTCTTCAGCCATACACAAACAGTGGCTCTCTGTGTTGCATACTGTACTGTGCTCTGTCAGCCTACTGGAGGAAAGACAAGAATTACAGAAGGATGTTCCTTCAGACAGAAACAGTACTAATGACTGAATCAAGATGAATGAGGAACTGTAAAAAATAAAAAGAAATTTGATAAAAATTAAAAAAATTTTACCTTTCAAGTATTAAAAGGGGAAAAGGGGAGGGGGGATGGAGACAAGGAGGGGAGACAAAGGGGAACTAACAAAAGGAAGGGAAGGAAAAGGGGAAAGGGGAAAGAAAGGGGAGGGGTGGGTATAGGAGGGCAAACACATTGAAGGTGGAGGTATTCAGAAACAAAATACTGGGGAATATGAATAATGTGAAAAGGGGGAAAATGCAGTCAGACGGAAGACAGAAAAGAGGGCAATAAAGAGTTAGTAATTATAACTTTGGATGTGAATGGGATAAACTTTCCCTTAAAACATAAGCAAATAGCAGAGTGGATTAAAAAACAGAATCCTACAATATGCTGTTACAAGAAACTCATTTGAAGCAGAAAGATACATATATAGTAAAGGTAAAAGGTTGGAGCAAAATATATTTTGCTTCAGCTGAAGTGGAAAAAGAAAGGGTAGCAATCCTTATCTCAGACAAAGTGGCTGCAAAAATAGATAGCATTAAGAGAGGAACTAAGGAAGGAAACTATATCCTCCTAAAAGGTATAATAGACAATAAAGTGATTTCAATACTGAATATGTATGCACCCAATGGGATATCATCCAGATTCTTAGAGGAGAAGCTGAAAGAACTACAGGAAGGCATAGACCACAAACTCTACTAGTGGGAGAACTTAACCTCCCACTCTCAGATTTAAATAAATCTAATCATAAAATAAACAAGAAAGAAATTAAGGAGGTAAATAGATTGTTAGAAAACCTAGATATGATAGACTTATGAAGCAAACCAGATGAAGAATTGTGGAGCTTGAACAAAGACCAAAGACTATTACCTTCAGTTTAAGAAAAAAGAAACCATTATCTTATTATGTAATTTTGCTATCTCTTATACTTTATTTTTCTTCCTTAAGGATATGATTTCTCTCTCATCACATTCAATTTGGATCAATGTATACCATGGAAATAATGTATAGACTGGCAAATTGCCTCCTGTGGGGTGGGATGGGGTAAGGGAAACAAGATTAGGGGAAAAATTGTAAAACTCAAAATAAATAAAATCTTTGAAAAAAAAGTTAGTTTATGAAGGACATGACTGATTGTGAATGTTGTTCTTACCCTCAAGAGACATGCTCTTCAATATTGATAGGACTCCACCCAAGTAGGAGACCTAATTTCTTTTTTTATTTTTTTAGTTTTTGCAAGGCAATGAGGTTAAGTGGCCCAAGACACACAGCTAGGTAATTATTAAGCATCTGAGGCCAGATTTGAACTCAGGTACTCCTGACTCCAGGGCCAGTGCTCTATCCACTGTGCCACCTAGCCTCCCCAAGGAGACCTAATTTCTATTTAGGGTTTAAATAGAATCCAGTTTGGGAATTATCTGGGGGAATGAGCCCTTGCCCTTGTATCCCTCCATTATAATTTAGGATGAAGCAGCTCATGAAGGGCAGAACCAACCAGACTGATTTGAGTAGTGATGGATCGCCTCACTCAGATTGCTAGAGCTAGCTGAGTTTCAAGATGAAGTCACATTTTCAGTCACAGAGTCTGAATTCTTCTAGTCTACCTCCTCATCAATATTTACCAGTCAGGGTTGGTTTTCATTTGTCAAGGGCATTACCTTTCAAAAAGTATTTAAAACTTTCAGATTGTCCATGTCATTGTCTTTTGCCAGAAAGAGAAATCACCATCAACTTATTATTAATTACCCAAGAACTCAATCTCTCAGCATTTTTGTTCATAACAAAATGAATAAGATTCAAACTCCAATTTATTGAATTGAGTACCTGTTAAAGAGCACTTGGTGTATTGCTTCTATGACCTTCAGCAGAGATCTCCACTCAGTTTAGTTTTCACTCTTTCTTTTCCTACCAAGCCTTCAAAATTCACTTTGCTAAACAGAGACAAGGATCAAAACAATATGAAATCCTTCACATTCTGGTTTCAGCCAACATTGTTTGTAGGCTAATGACAATGTTCGTCCTTTATGATATAAGAGGATCATGTCATCATGTATAATTATGTTTATTACAGTGAAAATGTTATACAAAAGAATCCTTCTCATGAGCCTTTACCAGAACCATTTCTCCCCTTGACCTGATTTGATAGGAAACAGGAATTTTGATTATGATAAGATGCTGCAGGAGTCCTTGGCTCTTGAGTATGATATTTTTCCTACTTTATGGTATATTAGTATCTTTTGAGGGGGCAGCTTAGCTTAATTGTTGTTTCCTGATTTCAGCACTCTATTCCCAGACTCCAAAGATTATAAAAGCTGTGCCCCATGCTTGGAAAACACTTTCTCTTCATTTCTACTGCCCAGCATCCTAATCTCCCTTTAAGACTCAGCTCCCATGTGATCTCCTCCATGAGCTTTTTCTGATTCTTTTTAGTTGTTGATGTTCATTACCTCCTCTTCAGAATTATTATTGTACATGGTGTAAGCTCTAAAATCACATAATACAGGCAAAGTACTTTGCAAATTTTAAAGTATTAAGTAAATCCCAATTTTTTTTAATTATGAGGTTCAAACAATTTCCATAAAAAAGAAGACTGCCAACCCTGGTGACATCCCCTTCATTAAACCAGAAAAATGAGAACTTTAATTATTTGAATTGTGCTTTCAGTTATTCAAGGTATCAAAGGATGACTCAAAGGATTAGCTTGTTGTTACAGAGCACTGACTTTAGAGTCAAGAGGACCTGAGTTCAAATTCAGTCTCAAACACTTGTTACTTACTAGTTGTGTGAACTTGGGTTAAGTCATTTAACCCCATTGTCTCCCCAACACAAACAAACAAAATAAAAGATGACTCATGACTCAAAATTCAAAGAATCATAGGTTTAAAGCTGGAAGACCTTAGAGTCCATTTAGTATAATTCCCTTATTTCAGAGGAGGAAACTGAGACTTCAAGAGATTAAATAAATTAACTAAGATTAAACAGGTAATAAATAAGGTGAAGATTTGAACTGCTGACTCCAAATCTAACCTTGTTTCCACTGCATGCCTTCTCTTCAAATAAAAAAAATGACAGATTCCACTGGGGAAAATTATTCATGATAAACAATTTAAATTAGAGTTTATTTATGAGATACCAAGCTCTCCAAAGGTTTCAAAATAATCAGTTCTCAGGAGAGTCCTTGAAATATTTATAGCATGTCAGTGGGAACATAATGATCGCTAATTATGCTGACCACCTGTCTCCTGTGCTGACATAATATTGGAACCTCAAGAAATCCATTTCAGCAACAAAATTGACCAAGGAAGGGACTAATGATGAGACACCCATGATAAACCTGGGAGCATGTTCATAATGATGATACTCACCAATATTGTTTATAAGAATATCAAAATTCATTCGATTGTAAACAATCAAGAAATTTCAAGCAACATTCTCTCCTGTAGAGTTATTTCCATCATACTTATATCTTGGGGAGAAAGGAAAATATTAATTTACATTTTTGAGGCAATTTAAGTTTTACTAAATATTCACAAAAACCTTGAGATGACTGCCCCATTTTTTTAGACAAGGGGAAACGTCTAATCCTTGAAGTCATACAACTAGCTATTAGTAGGGTGGGGATTAGAAATCAAAGCTTTTGATTTTGTGTCCTATACTCTATCCCTTGAATTATTTTCCATTTCTGTTAATGACTTTTATGTACAAAGCTTTCCTGATTCTTTTATCTACATTTGTTTTAGTTAAAAAATAAAAGCCAAATATCATTCAAACCATTTAGTTAGCAGTTGCAAAACAAAGTTCAAGGTTCTCAGTAGCCAAGAATCCAGAACTTTGGTTTTTACTCGTTAATATACAGTTTAGAGGGAATGATAAATAGGAAAGAATTGTTAAGGCACATGGTTTCTAGTAGAGGCAGAGATCTGAAGAAAATGAAGTGAGGGTGAAGGTTGGCTGGAGGATATTGGAAAACAATGGGGAGACACTGAGGAGAAAAGGAAAAAGGAACAGTTGTGTGATGTTCTTTTTGTCAGGTGATTTATTTTGGAGGGATGAAGTAATCTTGTGATTTCTTCAAACTCAGATACTTTGAGATCTAACTTCATCAAATGATGGATAAAGGCAACATGGAGTCATTAATATGATTTTGATATTACACATTCTTCCCTTTAATTGCCTTCCTTTGATCTAAATGCAGGGAAAATTCCTGCTTATTCTCCTCTAAACTCTGGACAGATTTCACTAGTTCTCAAGCTCACAGTACTTTTCCCTCCTTTAAAATTGGTTTCTGATGCTTGAGGAAGGCAATAATGATATCCCTTTATTACACGCCAATTCATGTCCCCATGATCTTATACCTCAATCACATTCCAATCTTTTTATTGATATCCTCTCTTTAGTCTGTCTTGCATATCATCACCATGTTAATCTCCCTGAATCACCACTTTCACCACAGATATTAACTAATCAAAAACTTTAAATGACTTTTAAGTATAGAGTATATCCTCTTCTTGACTCTGAAGGGATATCTCAATCTAGTCCAATTTACTCAGGCAACTTCACATCCCACCATACTCCTAAAAAACCCTCTATCCTCTTCAATAAGGTCAGTCTTTCCTGCAAGGGAGAGCACTTTCAACCCATCAATTTCGGCTCTAATTATGATATTCTTCTTTCCTATTGTGGCAATCCAAATCTCACCCATCCCACCAGCTAGTCTAAGCTGTTTTTCACCACATTAGTACATCTCCAATCTATCACATCTCCAATCACTGGAGTCCTTAAGTTAGCACTTCATCATGGGTGTCTCAGCATTAGCCTCTTCCTTGGTCAATTTATTCTGATCAAGAAAGCTCTAGAATCAAAAAGAATGACTTCAAAACCTACCTTTGTTACTTTCTACTGTGTGACCTTGGACAAATCATTTTCCTTTGGGGGGCTTTAGTTTCTTTATTGTAAAATGAGAGAACTAAACTGAATGGTTTTTAAGGTCCCTTCTAACTATAAATACTTTGATGTAAAATCCCATCAAGATTGAAGTCAAAGTTTCCTAATGAAAATATCAGCTGATGCTGTTATAGCACTGACAATTCATTCTCTTTGTTAATCCTCAAATTATTCCTATGGGGAAAGCACTTTTTTTAAGTCCAAAGCTATTAATTCATTGGTGTAGCCAACTCCTGGTAAGTAAGCTCCTTCTACCAATGCAGATCTGAGTTGTGTGATCACTCATTAAGATATTAGTGAGTTTCCCAGGCTCACAGAGCCAATAGATGTCAGAGACAAGACTTGACTTCAGATCTTCCTGATCATGAGGTCATCTCTCTAATCACTATTCCATGCTGCCTTTCTGTAGGTATTGTGATTCCATTTTATAGAGAGAAAATTGAGAGAGAGAGAATAAATGACTTATCCTTGATCATAGAGTGTGCCAAAAGCAGACTTTGAATTAATGACTCTCCTAGTTTCAAGTCCAGTCTCCTTTCAGCTATACTATGATACCTCTTATCACTGACTCCTCAAGAACAGGAACTGTGACTTGTATACCTCATAAAATATATCTTTTGTATCCTTTATAGTGATCAAATTAACACTGAGCCAATAGATAAGAAGCCAGAGTATTTTCAATGAAATAAGATTGCCCATATCTTGATCCCAGACCACAAATAGGGACAATTATGAATAGACTAAAGAGTGAAGGGAAGACTGGAGTCTAGACTACTTTACTAGAATGGGCATCTATCTAACTGGTGGAGAGGATAATTCATCAGACTTGGAGCCAGGAAGAACCAAATTCAAAGCCTGCCTTAGACTATTGCTAGTCATGTGATGCTGGGTCACTTAGGGCTCTCTTTCAACCTCAATATTTTGTAATTATCTATAAAAAGGTAATAATAATGGCATATGCCAAACACAGTTGTTTGTGAGAATGACCTAATGTATATAAAATACTTTGCAAACCTTAAAGTGATATATAAATGCTGTCTATTATTATTATTATAGCTAGCTATTAGAATCATAAGACAGGACAGAGGAATTGGGGATGATATTAATAGCCTGCATTTTAAGGCTTACAAAGCATTGAGCCTCCAGCAGTCTTATGAGACAGGCTCTACAAGTATTAACACCCATTTGACAAGTGAGGAAACTGAGGTTCTGAGACTTATGCAGCCTCTTCATGATCACATAGGCAGTCAGAGAGGGGATTCAAACCTAGATTTGAATGCTGAATTCCAAGTTTAATGGTTCTCCTATTCTACAATATTTACCTCTCAGTAGGCAGCCAACAGAATTAGGTAGGCTAGAGTTATTGACACTTTCAGGGTCTTGATTCAGAAGTATGTCAAGAGATAATGATGACTGTTACATATTGGCACCCTAGTCCGCTCATTGGTTCAGGGAATATGGCATGGATACTAAGGCAAGAACTTCATTTATAACTGATCCAACACATATAGGGAAAGAAAAGGCACTGAAAAATACAGTCTCTGATATTTCCATTTTGTTGGGAACATAGACATGGTTAAGGAAAAGATGGAAACCCTATCACTCAATTATTTTGCCCACCTGTGTGTACAAAATTTCAGATGAAGTGAAGTCAACTTTGGTACCCTTCCATTTTTAGAAATGGTTGTACAGGTGCTCCTGCTTCCTGGTACAGGAAAATAAAGGAAAGCAAAACAAAAGAAAAATAAATCACTAGATTTGCAACCAAAGGGCTTGAGTTCAAATCTCTGCCTTCCTATAATCTTTATGACCCTAATAGAGCCACGTTATTTCCTTGGACTCAGTTTCCTGATCTGTAAAATAAATGGCTTTGGTTTCTTACAGCTTTCTGATCTAACTTACTACAACCCTCTTCCAACTACTGCAATCTCTTTCCTTGTCTCTCAGATGCTTAAAACCCATATGCACTATCCAAAACATTTCCTCAATTGTTTTCACCTATTTCTGTTTTTCCTAAAGTTCCCCACACTCTATAATTGCCTCTATCTCCCTCATCAAAACTTCTAATATCTCAGTTCAGGAAACTTGCCAGGAGGAAAGCAGTCTACTGATCTTCTCAGATCCTAATGTATGAAATGCTAAGAAGCTCAGAGACTGTAAGACTGAACAACATATAAGATTCTTATTTGAAAGAACATTTTAAGATTTATTAATACAAAAGAACTTCCAGTTGGTGGAATGTAGTAGTGAGAGATATGAAAGGTTAGACCTTCCTGTGACCCTTTCCTAATCTGGCTACAATTCCCATCACTAACATGCAGACTCTCCAGCATAAGAGAATTTATTCCTAAGTGAAAAATCCTAGCAGATGGGCAGTAACTTTCTACCCTGCCTCTGAAATCCCAAGATCAGGCAAAAGTTTAAGAACCAAGAATGCCTCAGTTAACAATTCATGGATTTGAAGTGCCTCCATCATCTTCTAACATATTCAATGTTCTGAACTTTTACAGGACTTGGATTTGGAAACTTAGGTGAAAGAGGATTATCTGATCTCAAAGAGGTCTCTTATTTGAATTTCTGACATGGAAGGGGTTAGGGCAGGTAGACTAGGACTTGTTGTGTAATCGTATCTCATATAACATGATGAGGCCTGACTTTGTAGAAGATAATATAGGATAAAGGGCCAGAAGGCTTTCTCTTGTTTTGCTTTTTAATGAAATTCTTCCAGGTTCAACACCCGCTAACTTTTTTTCTGTCTCTTCCACTGTCTCTCTGCCTTTCTGTCTCTCTCTCCTTGGCAAGGAAAGAGGGGATCACTCACTCTCTGGTTGTTTATTTAATGCGTAACTTACTGGTTGGGGGGGGGGGGATGAGAACCTGGGAGAAAAGAACAGCAATTATGGGAAAAAGTTATGAAACAGGCTCTAACAAGTTCCTCAGTCATATGTCAACTTTGTTGAAAATTTCCCAAGTCAGAAAAAGAGACATGATATGAGAGGAAAAAGAAGAAATAGTGCCAGTAAATCTTCCTAGGACAAAAGACACTGAAGCATTGGCTGGGAACCCTTTTTTTTTCTATTTGTTCTCATGTTACTGTTCAGGTATGAGTATCCAGTGTCCAAAAAAAATCATCCCAGATGAATGTGGAAATGTGGTCAAGTCAAAACTACTTCTTTCATTTCTAATTTTTGTTTCTAAAACTTTGGATCTCTCTCAACTTAAGAAAAGATTTTTCTGGAATCATTTTATGATTGACTAACATTTGGTGCAAAATTTTACTTTGTTTGACATGAAGTTAGAAAAGAAGGCAAATGGCATAGATTGGGGGGTGGAGAGTAGAGATGTAAGGAGTAGTCTGAGGCTAAGCCCAGGTAATTCTAATAAGGCAGGTGCTTATAAAACTCTTGAATGGGGAAAAGAAGACAAATGTTTAGATTCAAGCAGATTCGAATTTCAGCTCTGATACTTTTTATGTGTAACCTTGGGAAGGTCACTTCACATCTCTGAGGTCACTAGCCCTGAGTTTCTTTTTTCCAAAAAAGAAGAGGTGGTTGCTACTTGGTCATAGTGGTCCCTTTTACCTCTAAATCTGTGTTCCTCAGAATTCCCTAGCTAGGAAAACAGTGGGTCAAGCCTCTCATGTGGCAATGTGTATTGGAAAGATGTCTGTCACATATCAGTTCCTCAGAATAGCTAATTTTGGCAAAACCCTTTATCCTTGCCACCAGCTGGCTATCCCAGCAACAAGAATTGGCTCCCTGATCCAGAAGGGGCAGAAAGAAGGATAGAAGAAGGGTCTGAAGAATAGACCGGAATAGTACAAACAACAGCCTCCAAGGAAAAGAAAAGGGGCCTTCAACAATGAAAGGGGTGAGTGAAAGCTTGGGGAGTTCCCTTCTAACTGGACCCATTCATATTCTTGTCACTGGTTTAGAGAGACAGTATGCATGCTTTCGTTTACGTACCCTTGGCTGGTTTGAACATTTGGATGCCCCAGGGTCTGTCTGCCACCAGAATGGGAAAGAAAATAGGAAATGATCATTGACAGGGTCTGTTTGGTTGCAGAGGAAAGTTCAGCTGGCGCAAGAGCTAAGACTATGAGGGCAAAAGAAGGAAGAAAACTATAACCAGAAAGAAAACACGAGCACCTGTACAACTAAACACAAGAGAGCAGATGTGCTGTAAGACTGGGTGGGGAGAGCCAGAGAAGGAGGGAGGGAAGGGAGCAGCAAGGAAAAAGCCCCCCAAATAGATCTAAGATCTGAAAATCAGACTGGATTTCAAGGCCAAAAAGAGAATGAATTCCTCTCTTGAGGATGAAATTGGATAGAACTAGTGTGTCAACTTCTGTATTTCTGGCCTATATGTAAAACAGGTGGATAGTGGTATGTCCTGTGCAGAATAATTTGAGGTCCTCCCCAGGCTTCTTTTCCTCCTAAATTCTTTTCTCACCAGCTGATTGATGAAACTTCTGTTAAAACACTGGGATTCAATCCTTTCAGTTTCAAGTATTTATTTCTACTAAAATGAAAATATGCCTGAAGGTGGAATGTTTTATTATTATTCATTCACACATTATTATAAAGAAAATATTTACAATAGTTTTATTTATTTTTTCTTGTTTCTGTTTTTGTTTGTTAGGGGGAGGTGAGATGAGGAAGAAAGCTAAAGCAAACTCCTTGGAAGGTGAAAGTTCAGAGAACTCCTATCTCCTTCCCCTTCCCCTGCTTCATCTTTTTCATCCATAAAAGAGGAAAAGAGGATGACAACTTTCATAAACTTGGGAATGTTTTTGCTGTTTGGAAAAATTTGTTCTTTTCATCCATTTTATCATTTCATCAGGATATAATTAAGTTAAGATGCAAAGAAAAAGTAATTACTTCCATCCTATGGGGTCTACCTAGAATTTCCTAGGATTCTGACCCAAAAAAGAACTTTTGAATTTATCTAATCCATTTTATAGATAATAAAATTAAGGTCCAGAGAAGTTAAATAACTTGCCTAAATTCAGGCAAGATTTGAACCCAGGTCCTCAAATTCTAATTCACTATAGATTTGAGTAAAGCTCTTTGAATGACTGATAAAATTGGATAGAGTTTAATCAAATCTTTGTTGAAAATCTTTATATATAAATGAACATATGTGTATATACATATAACTAACTTTCAAACCTATCTCAGCATTGTTTCAGTGGCCTTTTCAAACATCTACCTATCTACTTATAAGTTATCATAAACTTTTAATTCATTGTTGATTTATGTCTGTGGAAGGAGTTTTTATATTGAAGGTATGACAGAGAAACTAGATAGAATCTCTGGTCCTACCATGCTCTGTTCATTCTCCAATACACAAACATAAAAACATAATGTTCCCCTCAATTTTTCATCCATCATTCCCCTCTCTTCTTTCAGAAAAGATGATTTTGTTCCTCAGTCTTTTTTATGGTATAATGTTTTGAAGAACCACAGATTCTTTTCCAAAAAGTCAACTTTCATTCCTAATTTCTTTTTTTTGTTTTTGTTTTTTGCAAGGCAAGGGGGTTAAATGATTTGCCCAAGGTCATACAGCTAAGTAATTATTAAGTGTCTGGGTTGGATTTGAACTCAGACCCTCCTGACTCTAGGGATGGTGCTCCATTCACTGTGCCACCTATCTGCCTCCATTCCTAATTTCTTGTTCCTTTCTTGTTTCTTCTTTTCCCTTCCTTCTCTTCTTTAAATTAATAAATAACTGATACTGTCCTATTTTCTCATACTATTGGGCAGAATAGGTTCATCTGCAGATGAAGCAGGGGGCAAATTCCTCCCAGATGACTCCCCTTATTTCTTCCCTTAATAGAAGTCATTTTACAGTACAACCTATTAGAGAACAGAATGCAAACCTTTAAGTAAATGAGAAGGCCTTCCTCCTACCCTTGAGAGGGTCTTCCCCAAACTCTTCAATATAAAAAGAGCATTAATTATCTCACAACTGGCACTGTACCTATGCCAATTGACCTTCAAATGAAGTTCATATTAAGAACTAGAAAAGATAATCATTTTAGAGAATATTTTGTGA
The DNA here is from genome assembly GCF_037893015.1 of Macrotis lagotis. Taxonomy (NCBI): domain Eukaryota; kingdom Metazoa; phylum Chordata; class Mammalia; order Peramelemorphia; family Peramelidae; genus Macrotis; species Macrotis lagotis. The sequence goes on from NC_133665.1 coordinate 127,511,464, forward strand.
AAATGTTGCAGACAAATTAAAGCTTTCTCAAGAGCTCAGATCTGTTTCCTTGGGGTTATTTTTCTTTCATTTATTTTGGAGGGTTTTAAAAAAATTAACTAATAGAAAATGAGCCCATATTTGGCATAGGAAGAAGGGGCATATAATAGCTTTCATTTTGCCTGCGGATAGAAATGGGGTCCCAGAAATAATGGGTTATATATACGAATAAAATTAATGGGTCTGTATATATGTGTGGGTGGGGGTAAAATTTCATCTGTGACCTCAAGGTCTTTATTAAATTTTATTTTTCAGCATTCTATTTTCCCTTCTCTTTCTCCTTCTCATTCCCTTAAGTTTCCTTCCTTTTTCTTGTTCTCTTTCTGTTCTTCTTCTTGTGCCTTCAATTTTTCTTTTATGAATCCTTTCACTCTCTGGGGCCTTCTTTTCCCTACCTCAAAATAAAGCTTGACCTAGGCATTTCAGTAATTGGGGCAAATTCATTGGAATTAAATTATAGGTGTGCAGGTGTATTATGTGTATGGTGTTTAAGGTGTGACCACTACAGTGTACAATAGGAGTAGTTTTGTTGAGGGACTGATGAACTGAGAGACAAAGATATTTGAATGTAGTAAGGGTAAGGATGGAGAAGCATCCTGTGAGCTAGGTACTGGCTTATTAGGGAGAAGAAAGAGTAACCTGGAGATGAGTGGAAAGCATATGGAAAACAATAAACATCTGGACCCCATAGAGTGAACATTATAGGAGAAGGGGTTGTATAATGACGATGGAAGAAGGAAGCTGGCAATGGTCAGCAAAGAGGAGGTCAAACATTTTTTTTTCTTTCTTTTCCCTGAACATTTGATTGGAGAGGCAGCCAGAGTTGAAGTGAACACCAAAAGTATTGATCTTCAGGGGGGGAAAACCCCATTAGATTTCAATGAGCAACAGTAAATTGAAAGAATGTTAGAGGATGAGAGCTAGCATGAGGAGCTTTTTAATAGTAGAGGAAGTTTTCAGAGGCCACAATGAAAAATATAAGTTAGAAGAAAATAAAGACTGGAGAGAGCTAGAGCTAAGTTTAACTGTGGAAGTCAAGGTGGGTAGAAGGCATTTGCTTTTCTAGTGATTCTTTGGAAGATCCTGGATACCCTATGTAATGAAGATCCATAAGCCAGGAATCAAATTGAAAACAAGCTATCCCAGTATGAGGACAAGCTCTAGGAATCAAGTCAAGTCAACATGCCTACTATGTACTAGAAATTGTGACAAGTATTGAGGACACAAAGAAAAGCAAAAACAATCCCTACTGTCAAGGAATCCACATGGGGATAACACATGTAAACAATTATAAGATACAAATATATATATATATATATATATATACATATTTATGTATGATAAATTGAAGATAATCATAGAGAGAAGGCACTAACTTGAAGGAGAATCAGAAAATATTTTTTTTAAAGAAGATGGAATATTCACTGAGACCTTAAGGAAGTCAGGGACTCCACAAGATGAAAATGAGACTAGAGTGAGTTTCAAGCAAAGGCAAATAGCAAGTAAAAATTCATATTGTTGCAAGGAATTTCTTTGTAAGGAAGAAGAAGAAGAAAGTAGAAGGGTACGATGACCATGGAATGGAAAGGGATCAACCTTATAATTAGGAGAATAAAATACCAAAAGGAAGATGGAGTTAGATAATCTTAGGGAGAAAAATTCCAAAGTGAGGAAAAGCTTCCTGCTAGAGCTAGCTAAAAATGGATTACGTTGAACTGGGAAGTAATTTGTTCCCTCTCACTATAGGTCATCAATGACTGAATGACTGCTTATCAGGAATGTTATGGAGGGTATTCATAATTCAAGCAGGACTCGAAATAGATAAACTCTGAGGTTCTGACTATCTTTTTTTCTTTCAGTTATGAGAAGTTATAAAGAATCTCTCTTATTTAGGAAAAAATCTTCATAACTTATGTACATTTTGTATTTCTGTTCATTGTTTTTTGTTCAGCATAATGCTAACAGTGACTTTGCAAACTCTTAATGTGTTTCAGGACACAGCATCATATATTTGCGCATATTACAACTGACTTGCTAGCATGTGTGCATATGATGGAGGAGATTCTTCACAGTTGTACAATCCAATGTTGCAATACAAATAAAAATGTGAAAAATAATTTATGTAAATGTGTTTGTATGTGTATAAATGTATATATATAAACAATATCCAATAATAAAGAAAAACTGAGTTTTAGAAAATAGGAGACAACTTTAGGTCATTATCTTAGATATTCATGATGGATACTAGTCAACATTATAGACAGACTGGATACTCAAACCTTAACTGAATTCTGTCTTTTCCTTTTTCATTTTAAGGACCTAAGGCCATGAAAGGTATACTGTAAGGACTGGTTGGGGTGTAAATGTGCTCCTGTGTTTTTAAAATCTATGTTAGTGGTATGAAATCTCCAGAAGGTTTTACCAAGTTAGAAAGGCTCTGAGGAAGGTTCAACAATGTATAAGGACAAGTTCAGCTAAATTTGCAGAGATTAATAGACTGGCAGCGATTTTGTTTTTAAACCAGATCAGCTTTCAAAGCTTACATGCTAAAGTCTAGAGGAGATATAATCTGATCCCTGTAAGGATTTCACATATGAATGAAATTACAGATCTTTGAAGTACTGATGCATCTCTAGAAATGTTCCAAAATCACTACTTATAGAGAAAATACTTCACATTTTCTCTTTATAAATGTTGAATATATATGTGTATATATACATATAAATATTTCATAATATATAGTGTGTATATACACACATTTAACTGATATATATTTATATAATATAACACAATACATATCTGTGTATACATATGTGTATGTTTTATCAGAATTACAAAGGGAAGATTTATAAAGATGTAATCTGATATATATATGTATATTTACATGCATGTAACAGGTATTGCTTTCAAGTAATTTACAGTATAATATGAGGAATGGCAAGTGCAGAAATAGCTATATTATAATTTTTATAGCAAGATAAGGACAAAGAAAAAAGGTCTATCCAAACAATGATAAAAAATCTGAGAAAGAAGTCATTTTAATTGAGGTGAGGATTCTTTTTAAAGACCCGAGTCTTTGGACTGAAATACTTCTCATTGCCCGACAAAGCGAGTATATTTAATGTATTGAAAGCTTAGCACATGATCCAAATATCCAGTCTAAATGATGGAAATTTCATTTATATCCCATATATCTAGAGGGTGTCCACACCATGTGGCATGGAACAGCTGTGGAAGATATAAACAGAATTTAACGAAATGAACAATGAATCTGAAAACAAGGCTAGCCTAGTCTTTGTTACTTGTTGCATCATCATCTGTAGAACCTTGTGGAGTTGTTTTAAGTTTTATCTCCAAACATAAAATGAGGTTAGTGGAAGTTCCTTTTTCATTTTTCATGCTGAATATTTCTTCCTTGGGATGTGAAAAAGTGCCATACAGAAGCATCCCAATAGGAAAGACAAAAGAGAAGGAAAATATCAGAAGCACTAGTCAGCTCTGCTGAGCATCTCTTACCTATGCCTCTATTTTCCCTGCATCCTTTCATTGCTTGTCACTCCATATGGTCTAATTTGACTCTTGAAACACGGCTGTATTATATGATTCACTCTTAAGAATTTGATCTTTCTATGCAGGAAAAAGTAAGTAAATGAAGATTGATTATTATTCAGATTATGAAATGTAATGAAGAGAACAATCTATGAGTTTATTTAACTCAACACAAATATTTTGGATGGTTGCTAAAAATGGTCAGTCAACTGGATCCTGAGCTAAATAGTAGAAGAATGATCTAAAATACCTCTGGGAAGTTGCTATGTCCTTTTAGTGAAATCAGATTTCTTCATAAAAGCCCATCTTTTTTTTAACCAATTTTCTTCTAGTGATATTGTAGAGTTTCAAATCATGGAACAACATAGTCTCTAAAGAATTGACATTAAGTCACAAAAGAAGTCCATGTAAAGGTTCTTGGTGTCCAGGCTGCAGCACATTTTAAGCTAGTAATTAGAAAGGAGATGGGTAAAGGACATTATCAAAGAAATGTATACAGGAAAAAGGAGATGGACAATGAGTGATAACCAAAGGATGGTTCACCTCATCCATTGGAATCCTCATCCATTGGAATCATAATGATTAAAGGAAACAAGGGAGACACTCCTCATTTACCTTGTGGTAAACCTGTGGTAGGAAACGGACAAGACATAGACAAGATGGGCAGGTCCAGATCCGTTACAGTCTGCATCACTGAAAGGAATACCTTATCAATGGGATAAAAAAAAGCATTCGAGTACTTGAGTGTATTGAAAAAATGATCCAAGGAAAATCAGTTACTTCCTATCCTCTTAATTATCCTGGGACATGCATAACTTTATTGATAGTCTTTCAAGAATGTATGAAGAAAATATTTAGTTACACGTGATTTTTTTTCAAAGCATTTTTTCTAGTGCTTGAGTATTGTGAAGAATTATAAAAGATTCATGTTCCTTTAGTTACTTTCATAGCTTATTTAATTAAGCTTTGAGAGACTGTTAATTCCTGTGAAATATATAGATATAGATAAAGATATCTATCTATATGTTTGTGTGTGTATTTTTGCCAAGAAAAATTCCAGATGGGGTCATAAAGAGTTGGACATAAGTGAAATGATTGTACAACAAAACACATAGTATGTATATGTAAACTATCACATATATATTTTATATGTAAATATATATACATACACATTTATATCCATATATAAATCCATATATTATCTATATGCATAAATAAATATTATCTATATACATATTATGTGTGTATATATACATATATATATATGTAGTCTTTTGAGTCTCGTCACTAGCTGTTTTATTATAATTAATTAAGGCAATTATGCTGTGTAGGGGGAAAATAGAAAAACAAATGAAATCCAAAAGTTAGAAATAAATGATTTTTTATTTTAAGGTGTAGTCTCAGCCATCTAAAGTGTATAAGCCATTCCTAAAAAATGACTAATTAAGGAATAACACAACTAGGAATGATTTTTCCTTAATAAGCTGTCTTTAAAACATTATATTGGACTGGGAGATAGGAAAGCTGGGTTGTCCTTTTGGTTTATGACCTGAAAGTATTGTGTGAATGTGGGAGCTGTCAAGACCAGAACTACCAGGTTCTACCCTACCCAAGTTATGACAGAGAGAGAGACAGAGAGAGGAGAGAGAGAGAAAAACAGAGACAGAAAGACAGAAACAGAGAGGAGAGACAGAGACAGAGTGAAACAGAGAGACAGAGACAGAAAATCAGACAGATTGAGAGAGTTAACCATTTAATGACTCAGGACCTATGAGCAGGCCCTGAGGTTACAAATTAACAAGAAGGATCCACAATAACTTTATTAGGCAGACACACCATAGGCAGTGTATATAATACCTCTATGGAGTAATAATTTCCCTTTGCATATTAGATATATTCTAGACAGTCAAAACAAAGAGAGGCTGACTAATTGTCCAGTAAATTCAGATTGCTGTGGACTGACTTTATTTTGATTATGCAAACCTGGATTAGGTGGGGTACTTTTTGTTTTGTTTTGAATTCATTGGAGAGTTACTGAAATTATAGGATCATAAAAATGATAAAATGTGACAACTGAAAATTATCTTAGTGATCATCTGGTCCAACTCCATTTTATCCTTACCCCAGTTATATTTTACAGATAAGAAAAGTAAGGATAGTGATGCTAAAAATAGATTTAATAAGGAAAAAGATAGTTGATATTGTAAAATATCTTAGGATATGCAAGATCAGTAAAATTGTCCATCAGTAAAAATGGCTTCTATGTGAGATTCCTATTAAATTCTATGAATTTCCTTAACTTTATCAAATACATACATATATATATATATATATACATATACACACACACACACACACACACACATATATATATATATGTATATATGTATATATATATATATACATATATACATATATATATATATTTAGCCTACACCTCTTTTTTGGAGGGGAGGGATAATGGATTCCAAAATTTTTTTATTTTCTGTGCATCCTGAATTTGCCTTTTTTCAACTTTGAAAATTTATCTTCTACTTCTGGTAATGATGGAGACATGGGTCTTTCCAATAAAGATGGAAGCAAATGACAGTTAAAGACAAAGGAGGAGAGATGAATAGAGTTTCAAAGGCTTCGGAGGAACAGATGCTGACTTGTGGTGAAGGAATTTCTGAAGGATATCAAGAGCTGTGGGACACAGAACAGTGAACTTTATTTTGATTATGCAAACCTGGATTAGGTGCGTGTTTTGTTCATTTGTTTGTTTTTTCCTTTGTTTTAAATTCATTAGACTTTGTTCTTCATTGGTACAATGAATCATGTAGCCTGTATAGGTCTCAAATGGAAACAGAATTCATTAGAGAGAAGTCTTGCTAAACTCTTTAGCACACTCAAGTTCTTTTCCCTCTTGGAGGAGGGTTTGAGTTCAACACAAAGATATCATTAAAAGTCTGGAGTTACTCTGTAGTCTCCTGGGAAAGATGAACACATACTTAGGACATGGGTTGTTTAATTTTCTAGCACTTCTAAGTTATATTCTTTACTGTGTGGACCTTACTACAGAGGTGGTACTGTAAATGTGACACAAGGGAATAAGAGAAATGTTTTCTTGTCTGTCCATGGACTTGAGTGCAAGCATTTATTCAATCATTCATTTGTTTGTTTGTTGATTTTTGCATGTGCAAAAAATCTATTCTACATTCCAAACTCTTTGCTAGCTAGGTATTAGTATGACCACTAAAACACTAAGATAAATATTAGATATGAATCAAAGTCAGATGTCTGTAGGAAAATCCTATTAACATCATGAGCCTTAGATTAGGATGTTATTATTGAAAGGTCCCAACAGTTCAACCCTGAGTCAATTTCGGTCTTTAAAGAGAGATGGATATGTATACTACCCAGCATTTTACAATATTTATGTACAAATTAATTGTTCATAGACTATGAAGTCCTCCCTTTATCTTTTTTATTTTTACATTTTATTTTTCCTTTAACATATGAGAACAGTTTGAACATTAATTTTTTTATTTTTTTATTTTTGTACAAGTGATTGTTTATACATTACTAAAATATTCTTGTTTAAAAATAAACATCATCATCATCATAATATAGACCCTCATGAGAAATAAAGTAAAAGAAAGATAAAAAAAACATGTTTCAGTCTGTGTTCTATCAGTTCTGTCTCGGGTTGATCACATTCTTTATGATAAGTCCATCACAAAAGTTACTTCCATATTTTTCCACTGTTATTGCTGCTGATTGTAATTCCTTCCATCCATACCTCCCCACTACCATATATTATATTTTCTTCCTCCTTTCACTCTGTCCCTCATCTAAAATGTGCTATAGAGCAGCTGAGTGGCACACTGGACTCATTACTGGCCCTGGGGCCAAGAGGCCCCAAGCCCACATACCACCCCTGAGACCCAGCAACCACCAGGCCCTGTGGTCCCAGGCAGGCCACCTAATCCTAGCCCCTTGCAAGAAGTAAAAAAGAAAAAAAAAAGAAATGTGTTATATCTGACTATTCTCTCCTATGATCTACCCTCTCCTCTATCACCCACATCTCCCACCCTCCCTCCTTTCCCCCTTCTCTCCTTTTTACTGTAAATGTCTATAACCTATTGAGTGTGTATGCTGTTTCCTCTCTGAGACATTTCTTTTTTCTCAAGGCAATGGGGTTAAGTGGCTTGCCCAAGGTCATGCAGCTAGGTAATTATTAAGTGTCTGATACTGGATTTGAACTCAGGTCCTCCTGACTCCAGGGCTGGTGCTCTATCCAATGCACCACCTAGTTGCCCCTATCTCTGAGCCATTTCTGATGAGAGTGAAGGTTCCCTCATTCCCCCTTTGCCTTCCCCCCTTCCAAATCATTGTAATAGCTCATTGCAAATTATAAATAAATAAATATATATATATGCATATATATATATAAAACACAAAATATCTTAGTCTATTCCACCTCTCCTTTATCTTACTCTCAATACATTTCCCTTTTATCCATTGACTCCATTTTTACAATATATCTTCAAATTCAGCTCTCTCCTGTGCTTCATCTATAAAAGCTCCTTCTACCTGCTCTATTAAATGAGAAGTTTCATATGAGTATTATCAGTATCATTTTTTTCTATGCAAGAATACATGCAATTAATCATCATTAAATCCCTCATAATTTACCCTTCTCCTCTACTCTCTGTGCTTCACCTGAGTCCTGTGTTTGAAGGTCAAACTTTCTGTTCAGCTCTGGTAATTTCAATAGGAACATTTGAAATTCCCCTGGTTCATTGAAAGTCCACCTTTTCCCCTAGAAGAGGATATTCAGTTTTGCTGGGTAATTGATTCTCAAATGCATTCCAAGCTCTTTTGTCTTCCAGAATATTATATTCCAAGCCCTACTATCCCTTAATGTAGTTGCTGCTAAGTCCTGTGTGATCCTGACTGCAGCTCCACAATATTTGAATTATGTCCTTCTAGCTGCTTTTAATATTTTCTCTTTGACTTGGGAGTTCTGGAACTTGGCTATAATATTCTTGGATGTTGGGGGGGTTTTTGCATCTCTTTCCGGGGGAGATCAGTAGATTCTCTCAATTTCTATTTTTGCCCTTTGCTTCTAGGATATCAGGGCAATTTTCCTGCAGGAATTCTTTAAAAATGAGGTCAAGGCTCTTTTCCTGATCATGACTTTCAGGTATACCAATAATTTTTAAATTATCTTTCCTGAATCTATTTTCCAGATCAGTTGTTTTTCAATGAGATGTTTCACATTTTCTTCTAATTTTTCATTCTTTTGGTGTTGAAGTATTGTGTCTTGATTTCTCATAAAGTCATCAGCTTTCTTTAGCTCCATTCTACATCTGAAGGTTTTGTATTCCTCAGAGAACATTCTTATCTCCTTTTCCATCTGGTCAATTCTGCTTTATAAAGCATTCTTCTCCTCAGTAACTTTTTGAACTGTTTTATCCATTTGACCTAAGCTGGTTTTTAAGAATGTTGTTTTCTTCAACATGTTTTTGAATCTCCTTGACTAAGCTGCTGACTTCATTTTCATGATTTTCCTGCATCTCTCTCATTTCTTTCCCCAACTTTTCTTCTATCTCCCTTACTTGATTTTCAAAATCTTTTTTGAGCTCTGTCACAGCCTGAGCCCAACTATCATTTTTCTTGGAGACTTCAGAAGCAGAAGCTTGTACTTCATCTTCAGATTGAATATTTTGATCCTTCTTGGTATCATAGACAAAGTATTTCTCAATGGTGTTCCTCTTATTTTCCTCTGTTTACTCATTTCCCCAGCCTGTGCCTGGTTTTGTGTTTCCTGAGTTTTTGAGTACTATTGGGACACTTCCCCTGCCCCCAACAAGGATCTCAGGGTGTGAAACTCTGACTACTCTCCTGGTTGTGAATGACCACAAGTACACCCCTCTGCCATGGGGCTGAGGGGGAGGGCCTGTTCTATGGGGGGGCTAGACTTCAATCAGGATCTGAATGTGGTCAGAGCCTCAGAGTCTTGTTCCAGATAAAGGGGACAGACCTTTGAAGTCTTCCTACCCTACCTTGGGTGGGCTGAGCACTCAGGGCTCAGTTGCCTGGAGGCTCCTGCTTGGTGGCTCCATCCCTGCTTCTGTTTCCTGGATCTAGGCTGCCATGGCCACCACTGTATTGAGTGCCCTGAGGGCCTGGGCTTTGTGCACTCACTCTGGCAGAGGCCCCTGCTGATCCTCCAAGTTATGCCCAGTGCTCTCAGGGGTGCAGGTCAGGAAACTGCTTCTGCTGCGGGAGCTGTGGCTCTCAACCACCCTGGGGCTCTTTCCAGGAGGCTGAAGTTTCTTCACTCTGGTGAGGCCACCACTCTAACCCCATGGAGTGGAGTTTTTACACTATTTTTCAGGTTACCTTGGTCTGGAGGATTGCCTTACTGGATCTTTCTGTGGGCTCTGTCTCTCAAAAATTTAATTAGAGTCACAATTTAAAAATTTTTGAAATATTATGGAGGAAACACCTAGGAGAGGCTCTTCTCTTGTTGCCATCTTGGCTCTGCCCCCCACACCCCTTTATCTTAACCATATTTCTTTTTTTGTTTTTGTTTTTGAAAAGCAATGGAGTCAAGTGACTTGCTCAAGGTCATACAATTAGGTAGTTATTAAGTGTTTGAGACTTCATTTGAATTCAGGTTCTTCTGACTCCAGGGTCAGTGCTCTATTCACTACACTACCTAGTTGCTTCAACATATTTCTTTTCAAACTTTATCTTCCATACAACAAAGTTTTGTAATTAAAGGAAATTGGAAGGTACAAATGATACTATCTTTACTTTTGAGGGATGGAGCAACTAAGTGGAGAGAACCCCTGATTTGGAGTCAGGAAGAATCTGAGTTCAAATCACTGCTTCAGATACTTACTAGTTATATGACCTTGGACTAATAACTTAATCTCTCTCAACTTCAGTTTCTTCAATTGTAATACAAGGGCATTGAATTCAATCTATAATGTCTCTACCATCTCTAAACTTATGATCCTTAAATTGCTAATGGAGGACAACTATAGTGTCACATATTACATCCTTGCTATTACTACAGACAAAATACTGTGCTAATGTGACCAACCTGTTTTTCACCAAGTGAACCAATATTTATATTCAACTTCCATATTTCTATTTTCTAATCACCACATTTTCAACTTATAAATCTTCTCCTCTTCACTTTAAACTCTCCCTCCCCCAATTCCTCTATCCAGTAAATTGCTAAGTGTTGTCACTTCTGCCTACAAACATCTCTTCACTCCATCTCTTTCCCTTAACTTTTACCAAACGATCCTACCTCTGTCACCCTTCATCAACTCTTACCTGGTCTTTTGCAATAGTTTCCTATTTGGTTTCCTGCTAGTCTGTCTTTGTCTTCTCCAATATACCCTCTGCCAAGATTGATATTCCTAAAGTCTGATTTTTCTGTACTAAGTTGCACAGTGGTTAGAGAATTTGATCTGAAGCTCAAGTTTAGCTGAGGCCTTTACTAGCTGTATAATCCTGAGTAAATCACTTGATTATCTGCCTCAGCTTCCTCAACTGAAAAACGGGGGATAATAAGAGGACCAGTCTCCCAGGGTTGTTGTTTGAACCAAAGGAGATTGTATTTTAAAATACTTTGTCTCTTGAATGGCTCATAAATTCTTGTTTTCTTCTATCCTTTCTTTCCCTTCTTCGGTGTCATTCAAGAAGTTCCAGTGGTTTCTAGTTAGTTTTATGATAAAATTCAAATTCTTTTGCTTGGAATATAAAGCCCCATCACAGTCTGGCTCCACCCTTTCTTTCCTATCTGATTATTTATTATTTCTCATTAAGCACAAACTGGCTTACTTGATCTTCCTTATAATGATATCATATCTCCTCTCTCCCTACCTTTTCAAAATCTATTCTCATGTTTGAAATATTCTCCTTCCCCATATCAGGTCCTTAGAACCTTCAGTCCTTTTAGGCTGAGAGTAAATAACACTTCTTATAGATCTTTCCTGATTCCCCATCCCCAGGACTTAGTGATTCTTCCTTGGTTCTTATTTTACCCATATAGAGGAGAGGACCATATAGAATAGACACATTTCTCTAATAGAGTGTAAGCTTCATGAGAACACAGATGATTACATTTTTGCTTTATATAGACACCAACTAGCACAGTCTCTGACACAAAGTAGATGCTTAATAATTACTTACTGAATTGACATTCCCCTTTTATTTTGTTATGCCCTTATTTTCCCCCTGAGTCTGGCTTAGGTTCTATTCATGTGAATTCTTCTAGGTGATATATAAAGAGCCACTATGCAAAAGACCTTTCCAATTCCTTTTTTAAGAGCTCCTATTTTGACAGGACCCAAACATCCTGTTCTTCACTAACCCATGTTAATATCTTCTTTTTGAACTATTAATCTTTCATCTCCAAATCACAAGTCCTAAGAATTTTTAATCTGTCTGGGCATGCTACACTTTCTGACTGGTCTCATAATTGAAAGGTTATGTTTTCCTGAGTTTTCCTTAGGGCACAAACACCCCATTAATAGGAAAAAGAGTTAGTTGAGGAAAGAAGGAACCTTCTTATATGGCTATACCAGCACATGGACTTATTTTTACTGCCTGAAAGGGACCCATTACTTCCTCCAGAGGGGATTCAAAACAGAGACATAGTACCACTTCATATACTCAGGAGGTATAACCAACTTACCTATAGACTGGGAAAAAAAGAAGTGCTGTAATTGCTTACCTCCTTCTTTCCTTTTGATTCTATTTCTAATACACAATTAAGGAAGGGAAACATGGAGGAGGAGGTATCTCTGATATGAAGAATTCTCCAGAGAACCTTCTGCAATAAAGTTCTTTTGGTCTATACAAAGATGTACTTTTCAACCTTCACTGCTGTGAATCATGGAGAACTCTGCTTGGTGGAAGGCAACTTTTACCAAAATACATGAAAAGGAATTACCTGAGTTCAGTACCTTATTCTAGTAGCTGAATTACAATATTGCTTATCAGAGTTCTAAAATCCATCCCACTGGTTCAAGACTCAGCTTTAGAAAAAAATCAATTGTAATATAATGCAGAATATTAGAAATTCTTTAGCACAGGAGGAATTCAGCTTCATAAAAGAAGTTCTGGGTAAATCTGCCAGTATTTGGCATTCCTTTTATCCAATCCTTCTGAGTCCAATTAAATCTCCTTATGTTCTTTTTTTAAAATGTACTTCTCTCACTTCTCTCCACAGGTTTTAAGGGAAATTTAATCCTTGTGTTTCAGATTCACTGACATTTGCCTTATAGAAATACTGTTTTACTAGTCATTTGATGCCTAGGAAAATTTAGACATCCCATAGAAATAGTTGTATCTCCACCCACTCCTACTATCCTACCCCAAATAAAGGGGGAAAATATTTTCTTTTTTGAAATGCCTATGTGTACTAAATAGAGCAAAAAAAAAAAACCCAAAAAAACTATCATGTAAATTATCCTATACCTTCTCAAAAATTAAGTCATTCTAGTTGACTGGTACTTAAAATGCTTGTGAATAACAAACTAAAATCTGAGCTTTCTCCTTTTTTCTTTTCTTTTTCTTTTCCCCTTACTCTTTTAATTTTGATTTGCAAAAAATTCTTTTCCTTTTTCCTTTATTTCTTCTACTTTTTATCTGTAAAAAATGCCATTATAATTCTACAAGAAAATACATTCTATTAAGATAATTTGGGATGAGAAAGAGTTACAATATTCTCTCTGCTCTCCTCTTCATAAAATATTCTTATTTCTTTCTCAACCATTGCCCCTATAATGGCTAACACTTTTGAGATATCGGAGGCATGATGAACTGCATTCCATCCAACTAGCCACTGGGAAGGAGTTGAATAAGTCTCCCATGAAGAATCTAAGCTCTTGCTTCCCTCTGTTCAATTATTCTCCTTTAACAACTTCATTCATCCCATGACTCCAATTATCACCTCAAAGGAGACAACTTCAAATCTACCATCTCTTCCTCTTTGAAGGCTGCCTTCCTCTCTTTAGAGAGAAAGTTTTGAAACTCCTGCTACAGATTAAAGACCGTGCTCTCCAGTTGCCTTAATTTCTTATCTTTCCAATGAATGAATAAGTATAACTCCCAAGGTCTGCAGTGATATAGGCCTTCTCACATTGCAGTAAGTTCAAGCCTTCCCCAAAGGACTGTTACATTCTTATCCAACATTCCTCTCTTCTCAGTTACAGATTCCTATTTCTAACCACCCAATAAAATTCTCCACCTGGGTTTTACCTTTTCTTCCATTTATATCAAATGAGAGGTCAATTTTTTTTCAAATCTACCCACATAATATTTCTTGCATCATGAGCAGCAGTATAACACAATGAAAAGAGTACCGCGTCTGGAAACAAAAGACCAAACACATAGCCCTGCCACTTAGAACTTGTATGACATTGTACAAGTTACTTAATCTCTCTCTATCTCAATTCCTTAATTATAAAATGAAGGGTTGTTTGAGTTGGCTACTATAATCCCTTCTGACTCTAAATCTATGATCCTATGATCTATGTCCTCTTAACTCACACTCATTTATCCCTCAATTGGGGGGACTCAGTTTCTGTATTGAATACAAAATGTTCTTTGTTTTCTCTTTCTATCTTCCCCAATTCAGTTGAAGGAACCATCTTCTCAGTCATCCAAACTCTAAATGTCATCATCCTTTTTTGATACTTATTTTTCCCTCTTCCATCATATCCAATCAGTTGGTAGTTTCTGTTAACTCTACCACCATAATATGCTTTGCATTGATCTCCTCCTCTGCATTCATAATATCACCTCCCCAGGTGAGGCTCTCTTAATACCTCATTGAAGTATTGCAATAACCTCTGAACCAGTTTCTCTGTCTTCTCTTGTCTAGCCCGCCCCACTCCCAGCCCTGCTGCCCCGCTCTGGCCTTAACGACATTGCCAGCATAATCTTCATATTGCATGGACAGTTTCCTCATCAATAAACTTTTGAATCCTTATTATTTCTGGGATAACATATAGTAACCTTAGTATGGCATTTAAAATATATGCAAAAAATGTGTAAGATGAATACAAGACTAGTTCTGGAGAAGAGGGCACTAACATCTGGAGGGATAAGGAAGAGAAGTCTTAAAAAAAGACTTGAAAAATCATCTCTAAGTATTAGAAGAGCTGTCATAGTAAAGGAAGAGGAGATTTATTCTGCTTGGACCTTAAGGGCAGAATATATGAGCAATAAGTGGACATTACAAAGGGTCAGATCTAGACTTGAAGTAAGGAAAATTTTCCTAAGAATTATAATTTTCTGAAAATGCAATTGGCTACCCCAGGAAGTAATGGGTTCTTTCTTACCAGAGGTCATGAATCAAAAGCTGAATGACCTTCACCCAGGCAGGCTTCTTATTTGGGTACAAATTGAATTAGATGACCTTGAGGCCCCTTCTAACTCTGTGAATCTGTGATGAATAGTTGTAATTGAGTCCCTTTGGCTCATTTTCAAGTCTATTTTCCTTCCTTTGTATAAAAATGGAGATAATGGATGATGAAAACATTATAGGCCTAAGACTGGAGAATCCTAAATGATAGGGAACCAGAACTAAAGGATTTCTAGTATGCTTAGAAAATATATGTTTAAAGTCTCCCAAATCTCATGTTAACTAAAAGAGTAAGGAGAGTGTCATCTCTTAAGAGAGGGCAAAAATGCCCTCTCGATACAAAGTCAGACTCCATCAAAAGGTATAGTTGTTCCAAAGCCAGATGATCATTTTCATTTAAAATCTATGGTGACACAAAGAAGCATGAAGTTGCAAACTTAATTTAAAATTGCATGAATCAATGAGTAATAAGAAACATGCAAAGACAAAAAAGCTAAATTATACTGTATATGGCATAATATTGACCTTATCTTATTCAAAACAGTCTAACTCAGTTCAGGGATGAAAATTGTCTGTGATGTATCTTCCATCATAATATTGCTGCAGATGAATGAACAAACCATCTCCCATTTCTATGATTCAAGCACCTCTTACATCATGAGCCTAAATCTGGCTATATTTTTTTATTATACAAATATTTGAAGTCTCCAGGGATCATTGGGCTGCTCATTGGTAGGTGATCCATTGGTATTAACTCTCATTATGCAACATGGTTAGCAAATAACAGAGCTAGGTTCTCTGACTTCAGATCCAGTGTTCTTTTCACTGTGCTATCCTGTTTACAAAATGATGACCAATATGAAACAAATAAAAAAGAATGAATACTTTTGAAAAATAAATTGAAAATTCAAATATTTTAGCTATAATATATATTCAATAAATAATAACAAAATCACTAGTTTCCAATGAACAATAAAATCCTATTTCTTCCTTTATGTCGATGATGTACTTTTGGTGGTTTTAATGCATTCTCAATAAAACATATCACTCTAACAAAAATTCCAGATGATGCCAATTTGTATTATATCCTTTAGTTTTCAAGGCTGAAAAACATAAAAAGAAGAATCTCAATCATGATTTAAATCTTTATCATTAATCTTCAGGGCTAGAAGAATGTATGCCCTTTTTTACCTACACAGATTTAAACAAAAAAAATGAAGAGACTGAAGGGAGGTATCTAAATGGAAAATGCCCAATTTGCTTCATTCCTCTGATTTTTAAGGATCCCTTTAAAAATATTTCTATAATTTTACATTTTCCTCTCTGCCTCTTGGTTTGAAATAACATTGGAAAATATCTTTTGCAAGTCTTAGATTAATAATAGGAAAAAAATAAAATTATGGGCATTAATGCCATTTAAAAATTATTGGACATGGAATTCTTTGCCACATAGGCAGTGATTTATTAATGATTTTTCTGCAGTGGAAGGATGGAAAGAAAAAATAAGGAAGGGAGGACACAAAGGAAGGAAGAAAGGAAAAAAGAAAAGAAGAAATGGAAGAGAGGGAGAAGAATTAATAAACTTATTTAATATAATTTTACAACTAAGATAATTTCTGATGAGTTTTAATTTGGACAATGATTTGTTTATACCACATTCAGTACAGTGTAGTTATTTGTTAAACTTAGCATAGGGCCTGATACATAGTAGAGTCTTAATAAATGTGGTTCATTAATATAATTATCTCAGTCAGACACTATGGATGACCATTCTAATGCATTTGTTTCATCCAAATGAACATTGTAGACCAGAGTAATTTTATCCAAAATGTGGGTAAGTCTCCATCCTTCCCTTGACTTTAAGGGGGCTTTGACTTGATCTCAAGTTTATTTATGATCAATGAATTAGAGGGTTGGAAAATGGCTTTCTTCTGACCCTCCATAAGATAACTAATTATGGTGTTTCTCTCTCACATAGGTACATCTACTCTTTACGAGTTACCTAAAGATAATTTAGTTTACTCTCCTCCTCTTCAGTATTATGCCCAAATTGTGCTTTTTATAATCCCAAATATCTCTTTTAAGGCCCTATCATTTCAACATTTTCCAGATGATTATCCAGATGGAGTCAGGTGTGGCTCCAAAGTAGAGAATGCTAGTCTTCAAAGAAGCAGAAATACATCTAATAAATTTTTAATATAAATCATTTAGCTTTTAATGCTAAAGTTATCAACAAACACATAGTTATGATGGTTCATGACTTAAACCTTTTCCCCTTTCCCCCAACCCATCAATATATTTGCCTATATTGGGAAGGAGGGAACAAAGACTTTCTTACTAGGACAGACCAAAAATTTTGGAGCTTAATGGTTCAAAAGACCAAGAGGAACTCTTTTTTAACTTGATTTCTCCTCATATATAATTAGGTCAAACTTTGTATCATTGGAAGGAGTGCCCATATCAATGATATCTGCTATCCATTAGAGGTCAAAACATCACCATGAGTTCATTGCATTTCTCTAGACACTAGTTTTGTCATCAGAAATTGCATTTGTGAATGATGGTAAAATTTATGTATTATATTTAAATCAGACAGGTGAAATATAGTATTCTACTTACAGTTTTGTGACTGTGAACAATTAGCTCTAGTTTCCTCTCCTCGAAATTAGAGATAATAGTGCCTAAAGTACTTTATAACACTCCTTTGGAGAGTTTGGATTACTTTGTTTCTGGTGATTTCATCAGTGGAGAGAACTCCCAGTAAGTTAACTCACTCCATATATGCAGACTGGCAACTTTTCTGCAACTTATGAACTTAAAGAGTTTTCTAAATTCCTGAGAAGTTAAGTGACATGACCAAGGAGGATTGATCTAATATTTGTTAGAGGCAGGACTTGTATTCCTGAAAGCAAATCACTATTATTTTTAATAGCTCATTGTTAGGATTAAAAGTTTAGCTATTTTTGTTCTTATTATTAATTTAATTTTCATTTAATTGGTGATTATGCTATGTAGTAAAGATTAAAACAGTGATTTCTTTAAAACAACTAGTTATTTTGGAGTTATGTTCTAATAGTTCATTGAATAAGTCAATTCTTTACATTACAATGACATTCACTAAGGTGGTTTTGTACTCAATGCAATGTCACCTGCGAATAGAAACAGTGGAACAACTACTCTGTCTTCTTTGGTTTGTTTTCTTTGCTAGACAATGTCTACAATGCCTATTAATGCCACAGGAGCATGTTATTTCAGTTCTGACCACCCTATTGGATGCCATCTCTTCTATATTATTAAGCAATGTGGGGTCTAAAGTTGCATCCTATCCATAATGGAAAAAAATTTTGCAAATGGATGAGTGCCATGATGGTTTTACTTTGTTTTTAGTCAAATTGTTTCTTGAGATAAATTAAAAGAAATCAAAACATTCACTTGAATTAAATTTTAAAGTTTTGTATAAATGTCAACATAGATATATAGTTATATTAATGTGTATTTTGGACAAACATTGCATAGGGATAATGAGTTAAGCGTGAAATTTACTAGGTGGAAGAGATTGGGCATCCTGGCATCTGGAAGACTACATCATTCCCTCAAGAATCTCAAACCACCTACTACTTTTTTAAGACCAGGATTCTCCTGATGATGTCATATGCAAATCATACAAATCTTAGAGCAGCATGTTCTCAAAAGATTTAAAGAGACAAAGTTTTTCCTTAGGCAATGGAAAGATCCTACAGCACATTATTAATGATGTCTTGCTCACAAGAGAAAACATAAGATTTTTTAAAACACAAAAAAAGAAGGAGTGCTCACCTTTGGGTGAGCATGAATGACAGCAGAAGGCAGACTGAGTACTAATTTAGTCTGCTAAATCAATTAGAAGAAAAAGAGGAAAACTTCTAATGCCTTTCATAGAGTCTTGTAGAGAGACTGTAGGGTACTGGATTCCTTACAATTGTGACCCTCTTTCTCAACTTCTTCATTTGTAAAATGAGGGGATTGGATTTGAGAACCTCTGAGGTTCCTTCCAACCTTAAATCTTTGAGTTGAGGCTTTATAGAAAAAACAAACAATAATCTCACAGACCCAGTTGCAGGTTCTAATCCTCCCCCTTGATAAGGAAGAAAATGTATTTATTAAGTACTAATAATAGTAGTTAGCATTTCTATAGTAACAGACCCTGTTGTAAACACTTTACAAATAATATCTCCTTGGATATTTTCAACAATTCTGGAGCATTGTTTATTATTATTATTATTATTATTATTATTATTATTATTATTATCGTCACTATTCTTATTACTAGTATGCCATTATACTCCCCATTTTACATTTGAGGAAACTGATGCAGACAGAGGCTAAGTGACTTGGCCAAGGTCAAGTAATCATTAAGTGTTTGAACCTGATTTTGAATTTGAATCTTTCCAGTTCCACACCTACCATTCCATTCATTGTGCTGTATCTAGGTTCCTAACATCATAGTTTCATCAAATAATGTGTGAATTAGTTATTTTACTTCTTAAAATATATTATGACATATAATCCCACTTGTGCTTAAACCACTTATGTATAGTCTTAACCACAGAAGGAGGGATAGTAAGGTGGAACGGTGGATAGAACACCAGCCCTGGAGTCAGGAGGACCTGAATTGAAATCTGGTTTCAGACACTTAATAATTGCCTAGCTGTGTGACCTTGAGCAAGTCACTTAATCCCACTGCCTTAAATTTAAAAAAAATTTTAAAAAAAACACAGTTTCTCATGGGAAAGAAAGAAACTAGAGAATTCTCTGCTAAGCTAGTTCAGTCATGTTTCTCCACTAGTCCTTTGAAATCCCCTTGAATCATTTTTTTCCTATTCATAGAAAATTTCTTCATGGGACATGTCATTCCTAGATAATGAACATTTAGGAAACCTGGTGATCTAGCAAAGGTCTAGCCAAATATGAAGATCCTTTCCCTAGAATATTCCAGGAGTAACCTGGAGAGACTCTCTTCTCTTCCTTATAAATTCTTCCCCTCCATGTCCTCTTGAACAGGAAGGGAATGCAATGATCACCTAACTGGGAGGTGGGGGGGGTGCAGTAGACCTGTATCCTAGAATTACATCTGCCAATCGCTAGTTGTGTGACCTTGAACAAGTCTTTGAGCCTCTAAGGACCACAGTTTCCTCACCTCCGAAGTTAAGAGTTTATACTGAATGATCTCTAAGTTTCCTACAATGTTATATTGCTGTTCTTATTTCAAGAATGGAGAAAATGAGGGTAAAGGATTTATTTCTACTGAGAAAATTGCCTTACATTTCTGGAGGGACTTTGTCTTTGAGCAAAGCATCTTTTAAGATACCATTCCATCGAGGCTGTTTGAGATCTGATGTTAATGATTTGTTGATGGAGGATTATAAATTTAGAGTTAGTAGGGAATTTAGAAATCCTCCAATCCAAACCATCTAGATGAGAAAATTGAGGCCTAGAGATGATAAATGACTTGTCCAAGGTCACACAGGTAGAAAAAGGCAGGGCTACAATTCAAACTCTGGTGAATTGACTCCAAATTCAACATTCTTTCCTCTAAACCTTTAAACCAAATGACATTTGGATTAGCTTCAGATGGTACACTGAGGTGCCCTGATTCAGTCACCTAGACATGACCTGAGGTTCTTTTGCTGACCCACAGACAGATATATATTTCAACCACCAGAGTAAATTCACAGACTCTGTTTTGGCAAACTGATTCATCAGTGAAGATAAGTAGTTGGTACAACAGGATGTTTGCTTACAAATCTTACATTTTTTTGAAATATTTCAATGACTTATCAAGTGACTCAAAGATTTGCTGGCAGTTTTATGGAATGTTTGAACTTGAGGAGTTCGCTTAAGCTCAAATGTGGAAAACTTATGATTTTATTTATGTCCAACTCTTTTTAGCTCAAGCCCTTTTTGCACAAAATTTTAATATAACTTGCATATAATTAATAATGTCTATTTATATGTATATGAGTAAACCCACATATCATATACACAAATGCATTGTTCTTGTTGAATTGTTTCAGTGCTGTCCAACTCAATATGATTCCATTTGGGTTTTTTTTTTCAAAGATACTGAAGTGGTTCATCATTTCCTTCTCCATCTTATTTAATAAATGAGGAAATGGAGGCAGACAGACTAAGAGATTTGCCCAGGGTCACACAGCTGGGAAGGGTCTGAAGCTGAATTTGGTATCAGCTTTTCCTGATTCCAGGGCCAGTGTTCTATTCACTCTGCCACCACTCTGTGGTCCATAGAGGCTAAAAGACTTGCTCAAAGTCACAGAACTAGCAATCGGCAGGCATAATTCTAGGATCCAGGTCTACTGCACCCTCCCCCATACTCTGTCATATATACATATATATAGATGAAGATACAGATATATCAGTTTTCAGTATACACACACATACACATACATATACACATTTAGGTATGATATAGATAGATCAGTTAGAATTGGATATATATATATGTATGCATACATATAGATATACTTACATATCTATATAGACACAGATATCAGTTATGAATATATATGCATATATGCATCCATATACTCATATATGGGCATAGACATATATATCAGTTATAAGAACACATACATGCATGATTACCTTTGTGGCAGTAGTTGTTTTGAGTCATTGATCAATGCCATAATCTGCCATTACTCCTTTCTGCAAACTTCTTCCCATCTTGAAAAGAATCAAAGAAATGTAAACAGTTTTTAGAGACTTCTTTTACCATCTGTGAATAGGCAACTCAAGGTTGTTATGCAGCAAAACTGGGCAAATTCATAGATGTACTTTACTTTCCACCTTTACATACATATGTGGAACCTGCGAGGTTAAGGGGCATGCTTAAAGTCACACAGATGGGATCCCAGTGGCAAAATAGGAATTAGAACCTGAGTATTCTGAATCCAAATCCAATGGTCTTGCCACTCTCTGGAATATTCCCTATGGATTATTCAGTCACACACAGGTCAAAAGAGAATATTGAAAAAAAAATAAGAATATATTCCCCTTGATCCACAATCATCATCTATGAGTGGAATGAACTTTGAAGCATAGTTTTTCACATGCAAGAGATGAAGCTTTTACCATGAACTACAAAACCTCAAGTTGGTAGGCGACTCAATGGATATAATCTGACTTGAAGCCAGGGAGTCTCACTTCTTGAGTTCAAATCTGGCCTCAGACTCTTACTAGCTGGGGTGCTTCTGTTTTCTCATCTATAAAATGAATTGGAGAAGGAACTACTC
This sequence comes from Macrotis lagotis, assembly GCF_037893015.1. Taxonomy (NCBI): domain Eukaryota; kingdom Metazoa; phylum Chordata; class Mammalia; order Peramelemorphia; family Peramelidae; genus Macrotis; species Macrotis lagotis. Next base: position 127,533,721 of record NC_133665.1, read on the forward strand.
CAACATCTTTGCCAAGGAAAACACAGATGGGGTCATAAAGAAACAAATATGCTTAAGACAATTGAACAACAAACATAGAACCTAGACAGAATTGCAAATTCCCTCCAACTTGCTAACTCAGGAGGCAATAGCAGTATTATGGAAGGAACCATAGAAGAAGTTGTATTTCTAACCCAACTACTAATTAGCTATGTGACTTTAGAAAGTCACTTGAAGGGCAGATGGATGGTGCAGTGGATAGAGCACTGGCCCTGGAGTTCAAAGGAGAACAGAGTTCAAAGCCAGCCTCAGACACTCAATAATTGCCTACCTGTGTGATCTTGGGCAAGTCACTTAACCCCATTGCCTTAAATCAAATTAAAATTAGAATGTCACTTGATCTTCACAATTCTTCATTTTTTCATTGTCCAAAGCATTATGGGGAGGAGGAGGAAAGTTGAGCACCTGCTATTGCACTCAGTGATCTTTAATCTTCTTTGTAGAAATTGGTATCCATGATTAAAATTAAAATTACATTTTCAGCTATAGGATAATCCAAAACTTAGCTAGCAAAAGATTAATAAAGTAAACCAACTGGCAGTTATGTGAAGCATAGACTTAACTATAAGCAAATACATCTCTGTAATTTCTACCTCTATACCAAATTGTATTAAAAATCCATTAAATGTTATAAAATTATTTAATGTTTCTTTTTGAAAATATTGATCTGTTGTTATTTTGTTTCAAGAGGGAAAAAATAACCTCTAGGTTTTTTAGGGATGGTGAAATTTAGTCTAAAATTCCTTTAGCAGAACCATAACAAAGTTGTAGTTATCTCTGCTCTGTTTCAAGGTAGGAAAAGAGATAACTTTCTAGGCACATCCTTGAACATATTTTCCCACCCTCAACCCTATCTCCTTCTTTATTTGTCACTGTGGTGGCCAGGGAATTAAAGGACACAGACAGTACTTTCCAGATCTTTTCTCACATCAGATCTTCTCCTCTCTGAGCAAATCATTCACAGTAATGACTTCACTAGGGACATGCTTTTTTGCCTCTCTCATAACTTCACTCCTACAACCATTCTGTGGTAGTATTCCCTTTTCAGAAATATAGAAACCTTGTAGCATTCTGGAGTGTTCTTCCTCCTCCTGAAACTTGTCCTCCAGGTGAGTATATCTCCTTTTTCCTTTCTAATATTCATTTCAGATACTAAAAAAATACTAGTTATGGCTTTTTCCTTTTTCTAATGATGGAATAAAGAAACCAACAATAAAATATATTTTAGTGAATTTATGAATGCCTGGGTTCCAATCCTGCCTCAGATTCTTACTAGCTATGACCCTGGGTAAATCATTTAATGTGTCTAGACCTCAATTTCCTCATGTGTAAAATAAGAAGGTTGGGATAGATGGCTTGTAAGATACTTTCCAGTTCCAAATCTACAATTCTATGGTCATTGTATTATCTTACAGATTTCTAAGAAGAGGTTAATTTAGGTAAAGTAATTTGAACTTTTAATGAAAAAAGATTTGTATAGAATATAATTTTTATTTTAAACACAGAACTTTTAAAAAATCTTTGCTGTAAAACAAATAGATAAGCATACATCTATGTTTTGTAAAATCCTTGAAGTGTGGAAATATTTATAAATAAGCAAAATTTGTTGGTCTCCTATCCCTCCAACCATAGATGAGCAAACACATTCCAACTGAAAGGGAGGAAATGACAGTTCCATTTTTACATTATCATCTGAATTTCATATTTAAGACATTCTTGAGAATGTACCAGTGTTAAAAGACATAAGTTCATCTTGCACCATTTCTGAAGCAGAGCTGCATCTACACAATGTTCTCTATCAGAGAAAAAGTGGGACTGCCTTCATTCTTTAGATAGCGGGAAATTTCTCCAAGGCTCATAAATATAGTAGTAATATCCCCTCCCACCTGTTTACCAAGAGTGGACTAGTGGTTCTTATAAGATAAGATCATGCCAGGAGGAGATTATTCCAGCCTCTGACACACACCTTCAGGTTATTTTTACATTTCCCCAAATTTCTGGAGTGTTGCTATTTACTGGACTGAGCATTTAGTAATTCTAATTGATTTCCTACTATTGTTGAACCTGGCTACCCAAGCAATAAAGTGACTCATTGATGAAGTGCTCAACCCAAACAGGAAGACAGTAATACTTGTTTCTAACTAATCTTACATTTGAAAAGAAACCACAAGAAGACATTTTCAGCTATAGGATAATCCTAAACTTAGCTAGAACAAGATCAATAAAGCAAACCACAGATCCCACTAGCCTCCAATGCTCTTTTGCTTTATCTGGCTATGAGTTCTCTCTTTCACTCATCAATATGTTACTATTTTTGCCATCTTTCCTTCTTCCCACAAATATGATTTTGGCAAGTAACATAGAGTGCTGTCAAAGGATCCAAGGGTCAATTCTACTTCTCTTCCCTGCCAATAAATCCTAGAATCTTTTACATTTGGCTGGTAGAGAGCATTAGGATGCTCAGTCTCAAGGAAATAGATTTGCCTTTCCTCAAAACAGAGTTAGGAAGCATAGAATTTTGGAAAACTTCTGACTCAATATCAACATGTAAATTTATTTGAAAATTTGAAAATTTTATTGAAAAAGATTACTACATTGGAGAATATACTTTAAAATACACACACACACACACACACACACACACACACACACGCATGCCCAAACACCACACATAGACACACTTGATCTCAGGGTTGAGACAGAACTTTGCTCGCCCCAGAAGAGTGAAAGAATCTGAAGTTCTTATCTTTATTCTTTCCCAACAGGCACAGGAAGAAGTGGTTGAAGGTATTCATTGCCATCAATAGTTATTAGGATGTAGAATTTCTCCCTTTGGGTCACATAGCTTCAAAAAAGCTTGACCATGTACCTGCTGGCTCTCCAAACTACTTTTTCATTGTTTAACTAGAAAGGAACTTATTTGCCATACTTACCGCTGCATCTATAAAAGAGATTACTTTGCTGTACTTCACCTTTTCTGGGGAATAGATTATACTCCTGGGAGCAAATTTTCCCTATCTCCATGTGTTCCAGTCTCCAATCATCACTGTCAGAAGTCAACTCTTAGTCACATTCCTATAATCATGTCATGAGAACCCCTTTGAGATTCACTGTAAGGTTCAAGTATTCTTTCCTCAATGTCTTCTTGATGACATGTGGCAAAATGTTACATTATATATAAATGTACAAAAAGGGCCCAGAAAAATGCTGTAATTTATCCAAGATACAAAGAGTACATAACAGGGATACTTTTTTTTAAAGAATCTGGGATCTACTTTATTAAATACAGAAAACTTAGCCTATATCTAGTTTGGAAGAAATTGGATATGAAAGATTAACTATAATACCAGAAGTGTGATGAAGCCAGGTAGGCATGATTATTTTTTTTAGGTTTTTGCAAGGCAATGGGGTTAAGTGGTTTGCCCGAGGTCACACAGCTAGGTAATTATTAAGTGTCTGAGGCCAGATTTGAACTCACATCCTCCTGACTCTAGGGATGGTGCTCTATCCACTGCACCACCTAGCTGCCCCTGTAAGCATGATTATTGATTAAGAAATGATCTAAAAAATACTCTGAATGGAGGGAACAGAGAGATCCTTAGACTTCATTCTAAGCAGTATTTTCTTGCTCAAGTTTTACAGTAGAAAGACCATGTGTGTCAATTGCTTCAATTAAAATGAGAAATTTAAAGTATTTTTTACAATTTTATTTTAACAAAATTTTTCTTCTCCGTGCAAATGCACTCTAAATATAAATAATTATTAGCAGATATAATTTTACTTTGAAACAAAATTTTTATGCTATTACCTCTAGTATGTGCAAACTGTATTCAGTTGCGCCTTACTCTTTGTGACTTCATTTGGGGTTTTCTTGATAAAGACACTGAAATGACTTGCCATTTCCTTCTCCACCTCATTTTACAGATGACGAAACTGAGTTCAATAGTGTTAAGTGACTAGCCTAAGAGCTAGCAAGTGTCTCAGGTCAGATTTGAACCCAGGAAGAGGAGTCTTCCTGACTGCAGTTCTAGCATTCTAACCACTGCCCCACCTAGCTGCCCAGTATGTGCAAATTCTCTGTGTCAAAGGCTCCATCTTTCAGGTATTCTTAAATTCCCGTCCTTTTAGCACACACAAGCCCACACTGCAAAAGGAAAACTAGAATGGAGTAGTGAGAAGAAAACCCAGTCTTTTGTCAGTGAAATGGCTTCAAAATGAAGCTCTCCTTATTAACTCTCTAAGTTTCAATGTCTTTACCTGTAAAACAAATAAGTTATAACAGATAATCTTTAAAGTCCCTTCCTATCCTGAAACTTAGAATTCTCATGTTATGATTATGCTTTCTAACAATTTCAAACAACACGGCCCCTCCCCAGACCCAGACTCAAGACCCAAACAATCGGTTTAGTGGAGGAGAAGCAATGGGACATGATTAAGGAGGTGATTTTGTTGTTGTTTGTAACTAAGCAAAACCTTGTGGTTTCAAAAGTGACCTGACTGCAAAAAGAGGGCAGCATCTATAAAAGGAAACTTGGGACAATCAGATCTGACATAGGGCTTATCATCAGGCAAAAGTGATATTGCATTTCCTCCTAGGGCAAATAAGAAGCATATCATAAAACAGAGAGAACAAGGTTCCGGGAAACTACTTATATTCTTTATAGTCTTATAACTAAGCTGGAAATAAAAGGATAGAGAGAAAAGAGAGGACATTCTCACTCTCTCTCTCTCTCTCTCTCTCTCTCTCTCTCTCTCTCTCTCTCTCTCTCTCTCTCTCTCTCTCTCCCTCTCTCTTTTCTTCTCCCTTTCCCTCTTCTTTCTCCTTCATCTCTCCCCTCCCCATTTCTCTATCTCTACCTCTTCTTCCAGATCAATCTGCTCTGTCTCTCTCTGTGTCTGTTTCTGTCTCTGCATCAGATTATCTATCTTGGACTCTCTTTTCTCTTTCTCCCTTTGTGTCTCTGTTTCTATCCCTCTCTGCCAGAGCTGTGGTTGCATCTCCCTCAGGACTGGCTGTGGCTTTCTGCTAGGCCAGTGGTAGCTTCTAAATTTCTATATTTTCCTTTCAGGTCAATGTTTTGTGGCCACATTTCTCCCTCTTGTCTTGTCCACCAGGCCAGAAACCCAACCACATTTTGATCTCTTTCATTTCTTTTCTCCACTTCCTATGCCCACTGATGAGATCTGGTACTCATGAGACTTCATGTCAAATGGGACCTAGAGTCAAATTCACCTACTTACTACCATGTCTAGAATTGCTTTATAATCAATCAGGGCTAATTCTACCCTCCCCATCCCAGAAATCAGAAACTCTTTAAAGGTAAAACATTTGGTCAAAAGATTACTGTGGTGATCTAAGTTTTAGTCTGTAAAAATAGGCATTTTTGTCCAAGAGACCCTGAGGGTATTTAATGAAGGAAATTTCTAAAATAATACAACCATGTTAATCTAATAAAATAATTTTCTATAAATTGAGAATATAATTTCATTACTTAAAACCCTAAACATTGCAGTCTGTTCTTCTCCTAGGTTCCATTTGGTATGCAGGACTCTGGAAAGGTGTGCCTCATTCAAAAGGAACAGGTTGGATAAAATGGTCTGAGCAATAGAAGAGCATTTTATATTTTAAAAGGGATATTGATATGAGGAAATCAGGAGGAGGGAACAATGATAGAGAACATTTGGGTGAAAACCAATGGTGGGAGAAAAGAAATTTGTTTTGTCATTGCTTTGATTCTTTGTTTTCTAAGATCAGTGATGCTGAAGAGTGATATCTTGACTCATGTATGAATTGGATTTAAGTGAGGCAGAGTTGCACAAAGATGTCAGCCTCACTTTCTCTTCCAAAATCATTGAAATGCAATGACAGGACAAAAGTCAAGATGGCAGGATATGGCCCAGAGTTACAGTTGATGACCTTGACATCCTCCATATCTGATCCAACTCCAAGTGTTCCATAGCACTTGCTTCAGCTGTCTTCATGGCCATTGGACCAAATCATTCACAACAACGTGTTCTGGGGAGTTCTTCACATGCTTGTAGTCCTTAAATCACCAAGGGGTTTTGAATCTTACCTGGTTTTCTGGAGATGGTATTACCCAAGTATGGCCTCTGCTCATGCTACAGCTTCTTGAAGCCACGTGTGAGAATTAAGTTCAACAGGTAGACACCAAAGATGAAAGAGCAATCTGAAAAAAGGTTCATCAAGTCCTCACATCAAAGGTACTAATCCTCCTTGAACACCCATACATTCCACTGTGTCATTTGAGTAACCAATAAACCACCTAAAGAAAAAAGAAAAATTCAAGCTAGAGATGACATGACTAATAAAGTGATGTATTATAGTGATGGTTATCTGACAGATATTCTGACAGAATTCACTGTTGTAATAATAAAAATAACAAGAACTTTAACTTGCATTCATATAACATTTTAAGGTTTGCAAAATACTTTATAGATGTTAAATCATTTGATGTTCACAATATTCTTGTGAGGTACAGGCTGTCACTATCTTATTTTACAGATGAGAAAACAGGTTAATAGAGGCTGGATTTGAGACTGATTCTAAGCCCAGTTTTTATCCTTTACATTGCTCAACTGCAACAAGAAATCACAGCTCACAAATGTGGATTGTTCAAATTGAAAAGAAATTCACTTATTATAAACTATGTCAGAAAGAGATCCCCTGATTGACATTTTCCTCTGTCAATTACAGCAATCATGGAAAAAAATCTCAATATGTGGCCTAAAAAATATCTGAATAATCACTTCATGATATACCTCAGGAGAAGGCTTAGCTCTGTATCATGAAGTTCTCTTCCTCTTCAGGTAGTTTATATCCTGCTCCACTGACAACACCACTTCTTTTCTGTCTCCATTGGTTCTCACCTAAATGCTCTCCATCATTGTTTTCCTTCACCAGATTTCTTTATATTAGTATAATTTTTAAAACATACATTACTGTGCTATTGTCTTTATTATTTTATATATACATATATAAATATATAGCATGCATATATACATAGGAGGGGATTATAGGAAGAGCAAACACTATATAATGTGGAGAAAATATTACTGCTCAATTTATATATAGGGGAGCTAGTTTAAAAAAAATCACTCATATCACAAGAGGGAAAATTCTGAATTACTGCCTCTTTTGAAGCTTTAGTAGCATTGTTATTGTCAAGTCACTGTCATGTCAGATTCTTCATGACCTCATATGGGGTTTTCCTGGCAAAGATGCTGGAGTGGTTTGTCATTTCATTCTCCAACTCTTTTTTAACAGGCAAGGAAACTGAGGCAAACAGAGTTAAGTGATTTGTTCAGGATCACACAACTAGAGTCTGAGACCAGATTTGTTCTCAGGAAGATGTCTTCCTGAATCCAGTCTCAGTCCTCTGTCCACTATGCCACTTAGCTGCCCCATTACTCTCAATGATATCTATCTTCAATAGCTCTGTTACTATAAAGTCAGTATTCAGTGCACTCAAAATAGGAATATGAGAGAGTATCTAAATGATGTTGATAGCCTTGGAATGTCAGAGGAACTTGTTCACTTACTTAGAGAACTATAGACAAAGGAAAATGTTAAAGGGCAGTGAATTTAGTAATAAACATTTGAATGAAGTTGGAAATTCTGGATGAAATTCTTAAGTCAAGTATCCAGGAAGCAGGGTCTGCCTTGAGTTACCGATTGTTACACAAAGAGATGGTTTTGAGGATCTATATGGTACTTAGACAGTCCTATGTGTTTGTTATTGGGCTTTGATTCCAGTGGAACTTGGTAAGCAGCAAAAGATGCAGAGACATCTGGTTCTAAGTGAGGTCAATTCTTTTTGCAATACAGTCTCACCTGTTAATTGAAGATATGTCTGATATGAGACTGAAGATCCACTGGCATTCTCAGAAGGCATGGAATGAGAACTTTGTATGATGTTAGGTCTTCCTTTACATTAACATTGTTCCCTAGGATGCTAGAAAAGAAGGAAAAGCATTCTGAAGTTCATCCTCAGTACTAATTTTAGCTATTTTATTCTTAAGGATTCTAATTTGTCATTCTTTAAATAAACTATCATGGTAAAGGGACCACAGTTCCCAAAGTTGGGGTGCAGATTTAATATAAACCATGACAGGGAGACATCAGTTGATTTATAACTTGCCTTTGATTACAAACAATGTTGTAGGAAGAAAAAAAAAGTCCAACTCTTGGAAGCAAAGCAAAGGCTTGCAGGAGGGAACAGGGCAAGGAAACTTTGTTTTGACTACAACTGCTGAAAAACTGAAGAAACTATAAACATACAGTTGCAAAACATAACTTCAATTCAAAAAATTGGAGGAGTTCAAAGATGGAATCACTCATACAAGAAGGGGAAAGATTCAAGGCCCTCATCTATTTGCCTGTACATCATCATGGCAAACAAAAAAAAGATCTAATAATATCTCAGCTTAATTATAATTTGGTTCTTCAAGAGATGGAGTTTCATATGTGATGGGTGGGGGGGTTAAGTAATATTTTTATAATATTTTTTTAAAAAGTTTATTGAAGATTGGTGGAATATATCCATTGAATATTTTTAAAAGATAGGGTTCCCAATTAAGGTAATTCTTTTGGGGATGAAGGGGCAGCTAGCTGGTGCAATGGAGAGAGTACTTGGCCTGGGGTCAGGAAGACTCCTCTTTGTGAGTTCAAATCTAGCCTCAGACACTAACTTTGTGACCCTGGGCAAGTTAACTCTCTTTGCCTCAGTTTCCTCATTTTTAAAATGATCTGGAGAACAAAATGGCAAACCACCCTAGTATCACTGCCAAGAAAACTCCAAATGGTGTCACAGAGAGTCAGACACAACTGAAAGTGACTTCTATTTTGAACATTATTCCCACTAATAATGAGGAATAATGTGCTTGGTCTCCTTTTTTATTACTTCTAGGATCTTCTTCCTTGGATCATCTCCTTTTCCCCCTGCACCTTCAATCTCTCTTTAACTCTAAGTAACTTCCCTTCAGTTCAGGACCATACCTAGGTTTTTCCTGTATGTAAAAAAAAAAAATCATTTACTTGATGCTGCCATCCCTTCAAGCTATCATTCTTTATATTCTCCTCTTCACAATGAAACTCCTTGAAAAAAAGCCCATAATACTTGGTGCCAAATTTTCTTACCTCAAACTCACTTCTATCATCTGACTAGAGACCCTATCATTTGTGTGGAGCTATTCTCTCTCTAAGGTTAGTAATAATCTTTTTCATTTTTAAAATCTTAGTCCTCATTTTTCTTGTCTTTTCTGCAGCTTTTGACACCCTTGACTTCCTCCCCTCCTTTTCCATATTCTCTCTTTCCTGACACTGCTCTCTGCTAGGTTTAAATTCTACTTCTATTCTCTCTCTCTCTCTCTCTCTCTCTCTCTCTCTCTCTCTCTCTCTCTCTGTGTGTGTGTGTGCTAGTTTTTTTGTCCATCTCTTGCACTCTGGGTGGGTTTTCATCACTTTGTAATTTTGCATCAATTCAATCAGTCAAAAAGTATTTATGAGATATTTGTTTTTTATTTGGAATTGTGCCAAGTACTGGAAAAACAAAGGAAGCTTAAAAGCAGTTCCAAAGAGTGTCTCAAGAAGCTTATATTAACTGAGGGACATTTCACATTCACCTTGTTTAAAAAAATGATATATACAAGATATATATACTAATAGGAGATCTAGGAGTCATTGGGAGAAAAATCTTAGAAAGGAAAGTAATAAAAGCTTGGAGGTCTGAGAAAATCCTCTTGTAACATGTGGTATTTGATTTAAGACCTGAGGGTTGCCAGAGAAATCAAAAAAGGGGAGCCAAAAAAGAAAAACATTCTAGGTATAAAGAATAGTCGAGGCAGAGGTGCAGAGTACAGAAATAGTCTTGTATTTTCTGAGCAACAAGTGAACCAATGTATCTATCTGTATTGGGGGAAAAGAAGAGTAAAGTTCAAAAAGACTGGAAAGGTTCATTTTTCTTTATAGAGGAATTTTTCTTTATACATGTTGACTCCCACCATTCACTATCTGTGTGACCTTGGGCAAGTCACTTAATTACTAGTTAAACTTTAGTCATAGCAAATATAACATGAAGTTAGCCAACTTGAAGTCCCTGATAAATCTGAAACCTCGTGATTTCCTAGTTCTCATAGAAATGCTCATGTATCTGCCTTTGAGGTCATATTTTCTATTCAGAAAAGAAGTTCAATTGGCTATTTTGGATTAGCACCAGCTCATGTTTATCACTCAAAATCAAGTAGAGTATATTTGAGTCTTTAATAACACCCTTCATAGAAAGTAGTGGCTTTTCTTCTTCAAAAATCTTATCTCTGCCAGATAGAGAAACAAAACTCAGGAAAAAAAAATTGAGCAAGCAAAAACCAGAGATATTGTAGCAGAGAAGGCTATTTAACAGAGGTCCAGTAATTAGGGGAAAATACTAGAAGGTCTATTGGGGCAAGAATTACACTTTATGTTCCTAAGCCAGTATCAAAATACCTTTTATAAGAACATGGATTCCAATATATCACAGATTCTTCAATGGATGCCACATAAGTTGTAAACAAAGGCTCAAAAATAGTATGAACAAGTGTACTGAAGAAGCATTTTAAAACTGCTCATTTCCAACAGGTAATTTGCAACAAAATTTTCTATTTTGCTTTGGCCAAGTTTAGAATGAACAAAAATTCTAGCTGAAGAATGGATTTCTCCTTTAAAGCAGTTAAAAAATATATACCAATAAGGCATTATCCTGATATAAACAGCCATGCTGATTTTTTTTTTCCTTAAGGAATCTTGTGGTAAAAAGTCACACCTTATGTTAAAAGGCCAAGACAAAAATACTTGCCAATTATTTAAAATTTAGAAGATAGATGGCTCACTCTCATATTTAATTATGATATACCTGGAATGATTACAGCAGTTTGCTACTATAGAGCAGAGAGGAAAATGAGGGCATGTTCCTTTATGAAGTCATACAGAAAAATCCTTTTAAATGAGCCAGGTGAGGGATTCCTTTAAGAGAATCCTACCCCAGTTGTGGCTAGGGTTGTTTTTTCAAGAGTCACTTACTCTATCTGTGGCATTTAATATCAAACCCCATAGGGCTAAATGGATTCATTGGCATATTGACTTTCTATTTTAACATATCTGATATCAAGCAGATCAAATATCAATATGTTGTAATATAGCAATTACCTAAAACCAGAGCTTCAGGTGGTCTGAGCACTAAGGAGAGCCAAGAGTGAACCAGGCTGTAACTTGGTATAAAAAATCCAGGGAAAAAATCATAATTCAATTGTTGCACATATACCGAAGGACAGTGCCATAAATGAAATACAGTAAAACAGATTTTGAGATGTAAAATGCAATAACCCTAGTTCATATTTTTTATAAAATCAACTTTTTGTAATTAACCCATTTAGTTACTAATTATGTTTAGAATAACTAAACATCTCCTTCTGCCTAGATTTCCCATCATCTCCATACTCTCTCTCTCTCTCTCTCTCTCTCTCTCTCTATATATATATATATATATATATATATAGCTAGAAATTTCCATACATAAACTTTTAACTACTAGCTTTAAAAATAGAAATTTTTTTTCTTTCAGAATTCTTTAAAAACAATTAGAACATCTTTAACCTTCAATTTCTAACATATTAAACAGGTCATTCAAGTCAATTAACAATGTGAGTTATTAAATTTTGCAAAATAATATTTCCATCATGAATTCACAGATTTATCCCAGAAGGGGGGGTCACAATTTGTGATATTTCCCTTACCACCCCTTCAAAGCAATCACATGTTAATTCCAGGCTTTAACATTACAGTATTCAAAAAGCTTACATATTCACAAGAGAATGAAACACTGTAAATATGATTTCTTTGAAGTTACAAAAGGATATTACATAACTGATAAATACATCCTATTCATCAATAAGTTACTTTAGAGGGACTACACAATTGCTATGTTCAGTCAGTCAGAGCTGCCTGCCAGTTAGCATGAGAAAGTTCATATTATTGACTTCTTTAAAATTAAGCATCCATTATTAATTTTATTTTTTTTTAGGTTTTTGCAAGGCAATTGGGTTAAGTGGCTTGCCCAAGGTCACACAGCTAGGCAATTATTAAATGTCTAAAGTCACATTTGAACTCAGGTACTTCTGACTCCAGGGCCGGTGCTCTATCCACTGTGCCACCTGTCTGCCCCCATTATTAATTTTATATTGAATATAAGATTCTTATTTCAATGTCTCATTCCCCTTAGAACAAGAACAAAATGATATAAATGCTAGGCAATGTTAATACATTTTCTTATTTTCAAATAACAGAAGTTAAGTAGATTTTACTTTTAGTCATATATATATTTACATGTATATATACACACATACATATATTTTCCCTTCCATAAACATGTGGTTAAGAGACAAAGATTACAAACTTTCTTCCTTTACTGACAAAAGAACTTGTGAGATTGTTGACAATTTAGTATCAATAGGATTTAACATCAAATCACATTTCAAAATTTAGTACATTTCTTTCCCAAATGAAATCAGTAAATATAATAGTTATATGATTCAATATTTCCAAATTCCTTAACATACAATTTATTGCAATTATATTTTCCTTCTTGATAACACACACAAATTCTCAAGACTTGTTACAGACCTTTGAAAGGTGACTAAATTACTCTCATTTAGCTCTCAGATAGTTGCTTTTGTTCAAACAGGTGATGACCTTTTCCTATCAAAGGCTTTCCTGTTCTGTTTTCAAAGCCTCTTGAGGGCAGGAAGTCTACTGACAAAATTTGCAACTTAGAGACTCAGATTCCAACTTCGTTAATTACTTAATTTTAGACTTTTTAAGCAATTAAATTCAAAACTCAAATTAAAAGGAGTTACATTTACCTCAGGTAACTATTTCAGATCTGAATTACACACACACACACACACACACGACTTTAGACACAGTCACAACACCTTTATATAAAAATTTCAAATTTATCAAAGTGAGATTGTTAGTACTGGCCAGTACCAAAGTCTCAAAATTATAGAAACATTTTTCCACCTCTCCAGGCCAGTGGAGAGTTGTGAAAATATGCCATTGATGTTTAAATACACATATACACACATATATACACACATATATATATTTATATTATATATTTTTTGAATGTACCAACTAACACCAGTCAAAGAAATAACTTACAATCAATCGGGATTTCTTGAGGAACCTCATATATTCATTAAGATCTCGAAGTAGCCAACAAACAGTTAAAATTGAATGCATTCTTAATTAACTTCATAAAGTTCAAATCCAGTTACTCTATTACAGAGATATTAATTATTGGCACCAGCTTAATTAAAAGATGAAATCTGAATTTACTAGTCCCAGAAAAAGTTATCTCCCCCTCTGTTTTTTTTCCTTAACTAATTGACCATGAGGCTTCTCAATCAATCTGCCCATTTCCTTTTACCCTTCCCAAGGGTGGGACTTTCTCAGCCCAGCTAATGGGGCTTGGAATTAATAAACATGTGTAGCCTAAGGAAAACGTGGTCCTTGCCCATAATGGGGCTAAAACAAGTTTTGGGGGGATTTTAGCACTCCTTCAGTGAAGCACACATTCCATCTGAGATATAGGTTTGAGTTTAGAAGTTCTAAAAGGGAAGATTTTCTTTTTCTCTGCGCCCCTCCCTCTGCAGAGGGTGGGGGCAACAGAGAAGGAGAGAGAGCATTTCTTAAAGAAAGAGCGTTCCACCCAAGATAATTTTCAGGAACTTGGGCATTTTGCTTGTCAAATCTAATTCCTACCAAGGAGCAAACACACAGGCCTGGGGGGCGGGGGGGGGGGGGGGTGTCTTTGGTACCAAGTTTTTCCCATGTCTTAATCCCCCATCAATTTAGAGGTAGGTAAACACGTCAATTGGACAGATGCCAAATGTCGTTCCTAACCACCCTCATTCCACATGAGGTATAAACCAAACACACCTCAGAACTGTCAACACTGGTCAGTCTGAACAACACAGGTCAGGCCCACACCAGGGTGACTGAGAAACACCACATGGGATCAGCTTGGCTGACCCCCACCCCCGCCAAAACTCAACCTTTTCCCAATTTCCAGGGATGCAAAAGGAGGGCTAGAGGTCCAATGATTTTCCTACTTTTCTAAAAATCGAGGATCTAAAAAAAAGTGGTGTGCTTCTCACCTATGGAGCGTGATCCAGTTTCTCAAGTCAGGGCAGAGTCTCCTTGGCTGTCTCACTATTATGTAGCCGCTGGCTACTTGAGTTTGGATCTGCCTATGAGGAATCATTATTCAGATCTGGGAAAGCAAGGGTAGAAAGAAAATGAAAATTTATTAAAATAAGATACAACACATGAGAAAATGGTAGGTAAAGAAAGACAGAGACAAAAGAACAGTTAAGCTGGGATTGACTGGACTAGCAAATCAGAAAAAAACTGGCAGGCCTGAGTGGAGGTTTTTATGTCTTGCCTCTCATCCAGAGGGCAAAAGGTGAACTCCCTTCCCCTTACTGGACCTGGAATTAGGTAGAAGGTGAAGCCTAAGGAGATCAGGACACAAATTTTGCATTAAACAATGAATCAATGGGAGTCAATTTACATCTCCACCCAATTTGTACATTCACAATTCTCTTCATCTTTCCCCTGCATCACCCACATGTCATCAAGTAACTGTTAGACTCTTGATTATTTGAACAATCAAGTGTTGGAGGACTGAATCTTACCCCACAAGACTTGCTGCCTTTGCAATCGAAAAGTGTATTTATAAGAATTAGGAAATTAAATGAACTTTTGAAAATCAGCTCACCAAATGCAAACAAATTGAAGTACTCAAAATGAAATGGAATTTGGAAATATAATATACAAACAAAAAGCATAGACATTTGAATGCTTTAACATTTGTGTAATAAGATGGAATCAATGCTTTTCCTCAGATTCCATTGACTTTATTTGATACAAAATTTAATTTTCTCATCTTGAATCCCCATATATAAAGATGAAAAGAAGAAGTAGAGGAAAGAAAGGAAAGGGATGGTTGTGTATATGTGTGTGTATGTCATAGAAACAGAGACAGAGAAAAGACAGTGAAAATCAGACAAAGAAATAAACAATGATAGAAACGGAGACAGTAGGAGGCAGAAACATAAAATAAGGCAGAGTTGAGAAGTGAGATCACGGTATTACCTCACTTGTTCTGTCTTTGGGAGAGCAAGTCAAAGTAACATCATAGCATCTTATGACCTATCCACTAGAAAAAAGACCCAAAGTTCTACATATATCTTCACTCTCTTTTTTCTCGCCACTTCTTTGCATTTATTCAGGTTACATGTAAGAGTCTAGCAAATCTTATTTTTTTTCTTGCTGACAGTTATATAACCTTGCTATTTAGTTTCCTGTGTGATTTTTCCCTTTCAAAGTCTTGGTCTATTATTATAGCCATTGATGTATCATTAGGGTAGTTCATCTTCTCTCATCTTACCCGCATCCCACCCTCACATCCCCATAGTTTAAACATAATGAGTGAGGCATAAATCAACAATGACAATATTGCTGAGAATAATTAAGGAGGCATGTTCTGGTTAGATGGTAGTCATATGGGACATTCAAGACCAAACTTGTCTAGTTAGAAATATATTTCTAAGACTATATAACAGAAGGAAAGAAGGAAGAAAGGAGAGAAGGAAAGAAGGAAGAAAGGAGAGAAGGAAGTAAGGAAAGAAGGAAGGAAAGAAGGAAGGAAGGAAGGAAGGAAGGAAGGAAGGAAGGAAGGAAGGAAGGAAGGAAGGAAGGAAGGAGAGAAAGGTGAAATTTGTAGGTTTATTGATGTAAATACATAGTATGTCATGTGATCACTCTCACCCATAAGAATAGCTCATTCTAGACCAAAGTCATTGTAGACAAAAATTGCTACCTAGATAGACATATATTTCTAGGTCTCTGTGACAACAAAAAAGAAAGAAGAAATGAACAAACAAGCCAATGAATGAATGAACAAATTTATGAACAATCTCAGAGGTGGAATGTGTGGAATTACTGTGGCAAATGCAAGGCTTCATGGTGTGGGAGCTCTCCTACTAATAAGAAAGGCACCAGAAGTCACAGTATTTCCTACCCATCCTCTAAATGGGTATATCTAACATCTTTAAAAGAATGGTAGAATTCATGGTGAAGAGTAGGATCAATATTCCTGTAAGTAAATATAACTTATGGAGGTGGGAGGAGACAATATAGTTTCTGTATAGAAACTCTTGTCTGCCTAATTGCAAGACTTCTTTGTAGGAATAAATAACATATCAGCCAGGGAGAATCAGTGAATAATTGTTGTTGTTTTAACTAAAGTTCCATACTAGAAAAATTTAAAAACAAATGAAAACCTAATCTGAAATGCCATGGCAATAGAATTTTTTTAATTAAGAGAAAACTGCTTTAATTATGAAGTATAGGGATGAATGGATGGAGCAGTACTAAGTTGTTCCTCTAGGGAATAGCATTAGAATTGAACCTTTAGGAATTTTTAAGATTCAACTCCAATATAATATATATAAATATAATGACTTCTTTCCTGTTCCTTTGCCATGAATATCAGTCTAGTCATACCATGGTCCCATTTAGCAGAGCTTTTATTCTTCTCTCTAAGGCTCCCCTGAGGGGTGCATACAAAAGTCATACTTTTTGCATTCATAGAATCTCAGAATATAATTTGATGGGACCTCAGAGGCCATCTAGTCCATCATATATCTAACCAGCAATTCCTTCTTCAATATTGCCAACAAGCAGTCATGTGATCTCCATTTGAAAGCCCCCATTGAAGAAGATCCTTCTATCTGCCAAGGCAGCCCATTCTGAATAGTTCTGTTATTCAGATTCAGAAAATATTTTCCTTACAGTGATCAAACTCTACATCTACACTTTGCACCTAATTATGTCTCCTGGACCAAACTTAAGAATTTTGATTTCTTGTCTATGTGACAGCACTTTAACTATGCCCTTTCTAAAATGTACCATATTGAACTACAGCCAGAAGGCACAGTGGATAGGGTATTGGCTTTGGAGTCAGGAGGACAGGAGTTTGATTCCAGCTGTATGGCCTGGGCAAGTCACAATCCTGGTTGCCTGGCATCCAGGGAAAACTCCAGTCATTCTGATTCACATTGCACCACTGGACCCAGATGATTCCAAAGGATAAAGTGAGACTGGGAACTTAGCACAACTTCACCTCACTCCAATTTCTGTGATTTTCATGGCATCACCTCCCTGATTTTGTGATCTTCTTTGAAAATGAAGGACAAACATCATTATTATTATTATTATTATTATTATTACAAATTAGATATAGTTTGAGTATGGCAGTATGATAGGAAAAATTAAAACTTCCATTTTGAACATTTTATGAATCAGTAAATCTTGAAAGTCTGCCACATACAAGAAAAAGGAATTACATTTAAGGAAAAACAATCCAGACTGTTTCTAAAATGATGAGTTATGAGTCTCCACAATTCAGGGAAGGAGTAATTGTCTATCATTCCCTGACATGTGAAATAATCCCATGTGAAAAGGTAGTGCACTTAGATTCATTTCCCATGTCCTCCATTTTTTCCTCTGGAGGACTTAAAAAGGAATTTGTATGCTCAACTATCACATCAATTTCAATTTTTACCTGAACTTTATACAAGTTGCAAACCTTGTTTATGACCACAATTCTGTAGTTTCTTCAAGCCTTCAGAATTCAATAGGGAGTCAGAGGAAACACTTACAGAGTAGGAAACACTCTGTGATTCCATGAAATGTCTGAGAAACAGTGAATATGAGAAGTGTAACTCACATTTCCTGATTTCAGGCTGATCATTTCTCAGCTGTAATTTTAAACCTCATTTGTGGTGAAAACACAGATTCTTGGTACTGTTCTCATGTGGTCACATCAGTTATGCAATAAGGATCTTGTGCAAGAAGCCACTTGCATATGGCACCCACATTTGTTTCTCTCATACTTTCTAGGTTTCTCAATTTAAGAACCAGACTTTTGGTAAAGTCAACTGTCTCCAGAATGACTAAATAAGGAATAGAGAACACCTGAGTAAAGATTGTTATAATAATGCCTGATCTTGAAGGAATGAGGGAGGATGGGAAGAGAGTTGACCAAATTTTAACGATTTCCTATAATCTACTGTGATGTGATATTTGTCCTTTGTTATTGAAGAGGACCAGGGAAGTGATGCCATGACAGGCACATGAATTGGATTTGAGTGAGGGGTTGCTGTGCCAAGTCACTAACCTCACTTTCTTCTCCAGAGCCATCTGGGTCCAGTGTCTAGATATGAATCTGGAGATGGCCCTGAATGTGAGGCAACCAGGGTTAAGTGACCTGCCAAGGTCGCACAGCTAGTAAGTATTATGCCTAAGGCTGGTTTCGAACTCCCTTCTTCCTGACTCCAAGACCAATGCTCTATCCACTATACTACCTAATTGCCCAATCCATCAAACAAACAATTCAACAAGATTATGTATAAGACACTGAGGTTAAAAAAAACAAAAAAACAAAAATTTCCCATCTTACATTTCAGTGAGGCTATGCTCCCAAGACCTAATTCTTGCTGCCTTTTGACTTTGCAGCACTATATATGTCATTAGTATACCATAAACTAAATACCCTTTGACTGGCAACTGAGAATTTGACTGACTACTTAGCTCTCCATCTTTCTCTTACCCTATCACAAGACTTTCAACTTTATCAGTCACCAGAAGCCCCTTTCCCAGTTAGCCTACCTTCAGGAGTTCCATCCTTCACATTCCATTCTGGGGCCTGAGAGTATAGAATTTTTTAAGCCCATAATAATTTCACCTAGACTGTCCTTTTGAACAATGTCCAAATAAGTATCCCAAAAATATTTGCTCTGGTCCTACAATCCAATTTGGTTACTCAACAGTGGTCTTCAGGCTTTTCTCGAAGATAGATGAGAAATTAAGTGAAATTCAGTTCTTCATGGAAGGTTTTTGATTTATCTCACAAGTTGCATTGCAGAGTTTCTAGTCTCTTCCAAGGTTCCAATGCCCAAACCAGAACAACACAGAAGGAGCACTCTGCACTGACTTAGCAGGGCACTTCTATTCTTTTCATCTGATCTGTCTAATAATTCTCTCCTGATTTATATATTCTGTTTGTCTCTCCAAACTTGCTTTGCCATCACTTCCATTTCTTTGCCCATATTATTTATGCTCCATGCACCCCTTCTTACTGAATAAAATCCTAGTCATCATTCAACCAACAAATAAAATATCACCTCCATTGTGATTTCAGTTCTCAAACTTTCTCCTTCTTCTGTGTATCTATTAGGAATAAACTGATTTTGGCCTTGAAACTTCTAGTCAGAAGACATTGTTCTAGTATGAGCCTAACCACTTACTAGCTGTGATACACAGTTTACTTAACTCTTGAATTTTGCCTTCAAGTGTCAAATAAGAAGAATACTACCGTAGAATACATTAGAAGCTATGCAGCATGCCCTACTTCATCTTTAGGATGAAGAAACTGAGACTCAGAAAAGGGGAGTCACTTTTGCAAGATCATATTGGTAGTGACAAAACCAAGGTCCTCTGAAGCTAATGCCTTTCCAATTATGAAATGATTGTACCTTACTTTATTGTTTTGTTATGAGGAAAGCACTTTATTTATCAGTATATAAATGTGACCTGGTATCTGTACCTCTCAAATCTCTAATCATATATTGCATTGAATTATGTTTATTTAGAATATGTCTTATCTCTCCTTCTGGGACTATGTTTCATTACTCTTTGAACTGCCCTCCCCACAGCACTGAGTGCTTTAATAAACTCATGTTAAAACTGAAATAAACCACAATCACCTGATATTTCTGATTTGCTCATCCAGAGAGGAATAACTCCTATATACATGTTGTTCTAAAGTTTGCAAAGTATTTTCCTTAAAACAATCCAATAATCCACAGACCTCTTCTATTTTTCATTCAATTTTTAAAATTTTCTTTACCAAGTACATGTAAAGATAGTTTACCACATTCATTTTCTGTAGGATTTTGAATTCCAAATTTTTCTACACACCTCCCTTCTCTCTTCCCTATGATAGTCAGCAAGTTGTTATAGATTATACATGTACAATCATATTAAAAATATTTCCATACTAGAAAGAAGAATCAGAAAAAAAAGGAAAAAATAAGAAAAAAAGCACATTTTTAAAAAAAGTAAAAATTGAATGCTTTGGTCTATATTCAGATTCCATAGATCTTGCTCTGATTGTGAATGGTATTTTCCATCACAAATCCTTTAGAATTGTCTTTGATCATTGTACTATTGAGAAGAACTAAGTCTTATCATAGTTGATCATCACACAATGTTGTTGTTCATGGGCACAATGTTTTCCTAATTCTTCTGCCCACTTTACTCAACATCAATTCATATAAGTTTTTCCAGGTCTTCCTGATTTCTACCTGTACAAGATTTCTTACATAACAATAGTGCACTATCACATTCATACCACAATTTGTTCAGTCATTCCCCAATTTATGGATATCATCTCAACTTCCAAATCTTTGCCACTTAAAAAAAAGAGCTGCTATAAATATGTTTGTATATGTAGGTCTTTCCCCCTTTTTATGTTATCTTTGCAATACAGACCTAGTAGTGATAATGCTGGATCAAAGGGATATATGCACAGTTTTATTGCCCCATGGTCATAGTTCCAAATTGTTCTGCAGAATGATTGGATCAGTTCACAACTCCACCAATAGTGCCTTAGTGCTCCAGGTTTCCCACATTCCCTCCAACATTTATCATTTTCATTTTTGTCAGATCTCTCAGTTTCTCCAGTGATGCAGATTGAAACGCATCCATGACTGATTGTCTTATGTGATGTTATTTCATGTCATCCCATGAGTTTTCCATGAAGGAGGATGTAATATTCTGGGACCCTTCCATACATTGTCTTTACTATTAATATTAATGGAGCATGCAGACTTATCAGTTATCTTTTTTTCCTCACTATAATATCAGTGCATCTTTTTTTCTTCCAATTTTCTTTTCATTACTTCCGTATGACTCCCATCCACAAGACACATCTACATTGCCATCCGGCAATTTAAAATCTTCAGTGACTACTATATTTCATGACTTGTAACCATATGATCACAGTCATAAACTGATTCAAAAAAGATGAGTCTTTGTTTCAGAGAATAGCCTGACATCATTAAAAAAATTAACATTTCCTGAAAGTAGTCCAGCTTGATCTTTTCTATTCAATCCCACTTCCATCTCATTATCTATTTTCAGAGTGTATCCAAGATAAACACACACACACACACACACACACACACACACACACACACACACACACACAAATGAACAAGCCCTTTAGATTGTTCATTCAACTTTATATTATAATCTAGAAAATAGATATTTATCCACTCATTTTTTTTGTGTGTGTTGTGGGGGGAGTTAGGTCAATCTCTTTTGATAAATTGTGAATCTCATTAGGCAACTATAAAAAGACATATCCTCTTTTCAGAGATGAGCAAACTGTGATTCAGAGAAGTTAAGGGTCTTTCCCAGTTAAATACTGAACCTGGGATTCAATTCCTGTTTTCCAGCTCACTTTCAACTACATTGAAGATTTCATAAATTACTCAGGGTTTTTTCCACAGAAATGAGTGAAAATAGTCAGTATGCTACCACACCCATGTAACTCTATAAATTCCCATAGGATCTATTAGAATAAGTGGACCAGATCCCCTTCTCATACTTCCCAGAGTCATGTAGGATGAGAAGCTGACCTATTGTGTTATTAATTATTCCTGTGCCCTCTTAGGATTTCACATAAATTCAATTTAAATGCCAATTGATCACTGAGTTCTGAAGAACTGCAGAGATGGCCAAATGTATTTGATCCAGACTTCCTGCCATGCACAATGATTTTTAAATAGTTTAAAGCAAAATAGCTCCAGAAATATAACAGTTTTATGCTGAGCTCATAGTGGAACATTATAGTTCAGAGACTGCCAGGAGTTCATTTTTAAGTCACTCTGAAATATTCCCTTAGCCAAAGATTTGCCATTGACTATTTCAGTCAAGAAGCAATTTACTTCCCAAAATATTTCCAGATGTTCAAATCCCATTCCAGTTGGAAAAGAATCCTTTTTAAAAAAAATTTAAGAATAAGGAAGTTGCTCTACATCTATTCCATCATGTGGTTTACTTTCTCTCAACATGTAGAGGGAAAAATTCTCATTCATTTTGCATTGTTGGCCGTCTTCACTCAGGAAAGCCCCATTCTAAGGGTATTGCCGGTCAGAAGTGAAATGCTTCTGCGGCATCTCCGGGTGGAAATTTGCACATCTGCTCCTCGTATGTCTGGCTCCAGTCAGGGCTGTCATACTTTTACTGGTCATGAGAACTCCAGTTCACTCTCCCTCCCACTAACCAAGGAATGGGAAAGGACAGTATTGTAGATGGCGTTTATCATCCCATAAAATATTCCTGAGTAAACAGAGTAAAGTGTGTTCACATTACTTTCAGAATGGCCCCCATTAGGTTCATGAAGTTGACAGGAGGCCAGGAGTTTATATATACATTATTCAGCCTGCAATTTAAAATTTTGGCCCATACCTACAGAATTTTTATAGAACAGACCAATAAAGAGAATGCCTACAATTAGTGTATTAATCAGTTGTCTGCTTCTTCATTGTGAACCAGGAAAGCTGCATTTTCCATACAGCTCTGGGAAACTTATTTCAATGGTTCTTTAAAATGTGCATTTTAATCTACCTTTCTTTGATGATACAAGGGATAATGTAATAGAATGACATTGGCAGAAGCTAAAAACATAGAAAAATTATGTTTCGCCCCTGGAAGAAATATGCATTTAGTTTTTTTTTTCTTTTTAGGAGAGAAATTATGAAAATATTCACAACTGTAAAATCATGTTTGATTATTTTTCCCTTTCTTTATCATATCCTCAAGTACTTAAATCATTGTTTAGTCTTCTCAATTTTATTTAATAACATTGCTCCTATTTACTCTAATCTTCTCCAATCACACAACCTCTACCCTAGTTAGAACCTTGTCAGTTCTTTCCGGGACTATTGCAATAACCTCTCTCTTTTCCATGTTGCTTTGTAAAATCCCAAGCTTCCTATAGAGCACTGTTCAGATACCATTTCTTATATTTAATTATATTAACAGAATTTCCTGATTCTGCTACTAACTACTCCCCCTTTTTTTTGAGGCAATTGGGGTTATGTGACTTGCCTAGAGACCTACAGCTTATAAATATCTGAGACTGAATTTGAATTCAGTTCCTCCTGACTCCACAGTTTGTGTTCTATCTACTGTACTACTCAGCTGCTCAGTTAATTGATCCCTCTTAAAGTTATACTATATTACTTTTCTTTCTGTGTGGTGCAGTGGATAACGTGCTAGACCCTGAGTCAAGAGACTCATGTTCCTGAGTTCAAATCTGATTTCAGAATCTTATTAGCTGTGTGACCCTGGGGAAATCACTTTACCCTGTTTACCTCATTTCCTCATCCATAAAATGACCTGGAGAAAATGGCGAATTACTCCAGGATCTTTGTGAAGAAAACCTGAAATGGGATCACAAACTGAAATTACTTAACAGCAACCATACATCCATTCTATATGTGTATTTATTTTAACATCCCCAGAAGGAATGAAAAGTCATAGAATCATGGATAGACATATGGAACAAAACTTCAGAGGCCATCTAACCCAACCTTCTTTTTTATACAGATTAGAAAATGAAACCCAATGAGGTTATATGAATTGATCAGTATTACAAAGCTAGGGCAAGAATGTGGTACAAAGGATAGAACACTGGCACTAGACTCAGGAGTACCTGTTAATCCAGTCTCAGCCTCTTGCCACTTACTAGCTGTGTAATCCTGGATAAATAACTTAATCCTGATTGCCTCAAAAAGAAAAAAAATTATGATTACATAGGTAGACAAAGGTCAAAAAGTAGCTTTTGATGTTCAAATGCAGGATTTGAACCAAAGTCTCTGATTCTGGAGTCAATGTTCTTTCCATTTCATTACATCAAGATTTGATGTTTGACTTAATATCCTGACATTTATAATTTCAATTATAATATCCTGACATAACAGTCATTTAATAAATATTAAAATTTTAAATTAAATTCAGAAGTTGATCTTTCTTCAGTAGAACCCAGATATTTCTGGGTTCCAACTGTATCCAATTCCATGTCTTGTGAAGGACATATTATCTCATTGGACCAATACAAATAATAACATCTGAGGTGATCTTGATGAAGACATAATCCATACTGAAAATTTAAAATATGAACTGTCATATCTTCCATGCAAACCTCATGATTATCCTAGGTTTGTGTGGGATTATATTCACCATTGAAAGGAAAAATTATTTTGTGTATTTAGGACTTTTGAGTCATGGTCAGAATGAAACTTAAGTCAAACTGGTAACCTACCTCTTCACCCCAAAATTCTTCCTATGCCTGACTCTAAAGTCATGATTCTTGGGTAAGAATCTGATTCATGATCATAACTGAGTTCCTCTGAGTATAGAAAGCTCTCTCCATCCTAGATCATTTCTCTCTTTCTCCATATTCAATCTTGAAAAGACATTTTCCCCTTAAGCATTCGAATAACATGCTGTTGCTATGAGGCTTACAAGTCATTTTCGTCTAAGATTATTATACCAGATAACATTCTGCCTTCTTCCACTTCATTTTTGAGAAGGATAATACAAAGACTGAAAGCCTTAATGAGTAAAACAGGAGAATAGAGAGGGAAACAATGATGTAATCAATTTAAACAAAAAATAGTCATTAGGTAAGTCTAAATCTGATTGCAATAACAGCACCCTATTTTTTCCATGTGTTTCTGGGCTTCTAATTTTTGTGTTTGTGCTTCCCTCTCTTCTTTCTCCTTCTCCTCCTCCTGTTCTTTCTGCCCACTGGCTCTCTGTTGACAGTGTACACAGCTTAGTCTAGGCCTTACTTGAAACCTACCTCAGTTAAGGCTACAGTATCCAATGGTTTCCTAAAAATGTTCCCATTATTTTAATATTCCTTTCCTTGAAAGAAAGCAGCCTTCCTCCCTCTCTTCTCATTAACCATTTCTCTGAAAGAAAACAAATATATCTTGCTAACAGGTTTTATATTCAAGACTTTAGAATCTGGATAATAATGATGATGATGATGATGATGATGATGATGATGATAATGATGATAATTAAATGGTGGAACTAGAAGGAGTCTAGAGGAAAGCACAAACACAAAAATTAGAAGCCCGGAAACACATGGAAAAAATAGGGTGCTGTTATTATTCAAGCTCTTCTCTATTTCACCCTTGCATTTAGTAAATGAATGAATGAATGAATGAGTTACTAAATGCTTACTATGTGTAAAGCACTGTGATGAGCCCTGGAGATACAAATAGCTAAGATGGACCTTGATTCTCAAGGAGGGTAGATGAGAAAAAGGCAAGAGAGAAGTCATTTAGGAGCAGAATCAGTTTTCATACTGAAAGGGACCTAGAGATCTATGGTCCAGTGTCCTCATTTTATAGTGGAGTAAATAGATGCCCAGTGATTTAATGACCTATCAAAAGTCACAGAACTGGATAAGTTAGAGACAGAGCTTTCTGTAACTTGAGGAAGACCAAATAAAAGCTAATTGTTGCATGGAACTTTAAAGTTTGAAAAGTGCTTTACATATTTTATCTCATTTAAGGTCATCTTGCAACATTATTTGATGCATTATTTCAATGTCTAAGAGATAGTGTGACGTATAGAGAGTTGGCTTTGGAGTCAATCTAGGTGATATGTGTAGATAGGAGCTATTGAGAGGTACAAGAGGTCCATATCCTTCCCAGTAGTTTCTCTATTCCAATTTATTTCTTTCAGGTTTCAATAGTTGACATCACTTGTATGAAAAATAACAAACCATCTCAGCTGACAGAGATTTTAAAAGGTTTCCTTTGAAAATAAGTCTTGCCAGAGTACTAAAAGGGGAATTTTCACGCACATTTCTTCAGGTTAAAAATAAAAGACTTGTACCCTCCTAGATTTTCTTAAACTAGCAGCAAGACATACTTCCCATAGAATGTGTAAAGATGAGGAAATGCTAGAAAAGGCATTACAATGGTTTGGAAATGATAAACGTAGTAGGGAAAGCTATCAGCACTGGATGTGGAAACAAGATGACCTGAATTCTAATCCAACCTCATTTACATACTACCTGTGGGACCCTGAGCAAGTTGCTTAAGCATGGTTGCCTCAGTTTCCTTATCATAAATCCATCTGGAGAAGGAAATAGGAACCATTCCAATGTCTTTGTCAAAACACCCTAGAATCAGACCCAACTGAAACAAATGAACAAAGTAACAATTAACCTCTCAAGGTTATTGTTAGTATAAAATCAGATAATATTTGTAATGTACTTTGTAAACCTTGAAGAGCAGCTATTAAGACATATTATGATCTTGCATAAAGACCCACATATGTATGAGCACATTTGCTTTTTCCCTTCTCCTACTCTGGAAATCTAATTTATAGCTCCAGAAGAAAAAGATCATCAGGAATGTCAGAAGACTGAGAATAGTGTTGTATTTTGGCTAATATGTGAGGATTCTGGAGTCAGGATGTCCTGGGACTAAATACTGCCTTTAATATGCATTGACTATGTCACTTAAACAATGAGCTTCAGTTTTCTTATCAATCAAATAGGGCAGTGTACAAGGTTGATGTGTGGACTCAAATGTTTTTTAAGTGTTTTCTGAAATGTAAAGAACAAAATACATGCCAACTATTGTTAATTAGTTCATTCAGAGTGTAACAATGGGCTCCTTTATACAACTTTCATTGAATGATTGATTCAAGGCACAATGGAAAGTGGACTTGGATTTAGAACAACCAGGCTTGCTTCAAACATTTCTGTTTATACAACACTTTAGAGTTTAGAAAAGGATTATTTGATCCTTACAACAACCCCATGAGGTGGCTCATGCAAATCATGTTTACCTAGAAGCTGGTCCATGGTAACTCCAGAGAGCCCCATTGTGAAGCTTTCAATTTGAAATCAGCAT
This sequence comes from Macrotis lagotis, assembly GCF_037893015.1. Lineage (NCBI taxonomy): Eukaryota > Metazoa > Chordata > Mammalia > Peramelemorphia > Peramelidae > Macrotis > Macrotis lagotis. The sequence goes on from NC_133665.1 coordinate 127,560,895, forward strand.
TTGCTACACATCAGGGCTTGATTGGTTATTTGATTGATTTTAAGACATAAGAAAGTGATGGACCAAATTTTAATAATGCAGATTAAATTTAAAAAATATGTCTGGTTGTTAAGCATTTACTAGAGCATCCTTGCATACTACCCTACTTTAGAAACCATGAAATGGAAGACCAGAAAGGTCAAAATTACTTGCCTAAAGTCACACCGCTGAGTAGAAAAATCAAGATCATAATTCAGGTCTTAAGTTTCAATCCAGGTTTCTTTCCACTAAGCATGCACACAAATCTTAGTGAAGAGTTATTTTTTATTTATGGTTTACCTAAGGTTTTTACACTTGTCTCTACAAAATTCCTATAATTCAGTAGTCAAAAATTGAATGTCCCTTCTAATATCTACCCTCTTTCTTTTTTTCACTCTCTCCCCACCTCCCCCCCCCCCGTAGAAGTTTTCATATCTTCTAATAAAGTCCCTCCCAGGGGTGATCCAATGAATAGAATTTTTTCTTGATATCATCTTCCCTGATAAGACCCTGTCTTGCTATCATTCCCTTAGTCTCGGGTTGAGTATGATTAAGTATTGTGCTCAGTTAATGCAAGAGTATCCTTATGGCTGATAATTACTTTAGACTGTTACTCCAATTCCAGATAAATAGGGATTCAATGCCAACACGAAGAATTAATTAATTTGAATTATGGGTACCCTTAGAGATCAAGAAATGTAGGAGAATTTTGACCAACTCTAGCCTAAAAACTCAGAATGGAATCAGTTACTGAAAAATTAAACTAATTAGAATGAAGCATTTATGCCCAGATTCTTTTATTATATGTAAATATACTTCTGAGTGAATCAAAAGGAGCAATACAATTGACTGAACAGGATGAACACAGCCCCCAGTACCTTTTAAAAGATAATTTTTAAAAACTGAAAATGACAATTAGATTGCCCTAAGAGGCAATCATTGAAGGGAGGAGTAAACTTTTCCTCCATCCTCCCCACTGGCCAAGCAGAGCTATTTGGTCAATTAAGACATGCTACATCCAATAGGGAACTGAAATACACATTTTTATCAGACATAGGTAGATGTAGAGAGATGTGGGAAGAAACAACTTCCAGGAGGTGGCATCAAGAAAGAGTGGTAACCATGAACCTTCCTTGGGACCTAGCTCTGGAGAAGAGCAAAACCTAGAACCCAATGAACAATCCAACCAGCTGAAAATTTTGTCCAAAGTGAAGCATAGGAGGCATCCACAAGAGACTTCAGTCACAAGTTCTCTACACATATGAATCACTACAGTTGTGATTTAAGTTTGAATCTACTCTTGCCACAGGTTTAATAAATGGATGTTTTGTACATAGTATTTTTTTTACCATATCACTTTAGCAAATGCCTCTACTAAGAATTGTGATTACTGGCTAATTATTAATGGGAAGCACATGAGTAGAGGCTTGTAAACAAAAGTTTCAAAGATGTGAACTTATATAGAATAGGAATCCCCCTTTAGGAAGATAATAGATGCTATAGAAAAATATTTGAAACTTAGGGAACTTTTGTAGTTTTAATGTTTATTATAGGAAGCTGATCTAAAATTCTTTGATTATATGGTTCTTTCCTTACCTAAAAAATATTCTCCTGTGTTCCTCGTGGATTAGCACTTCCTCCCAATTTTTGATTAATTCATTCAATTAACATTATGTTCCCACAACATGCAAGGGACTTGGGACTACAAAGATAAACTGAAATCATTTATTGTATAGATACAACACAGACAAGTAAATAGAAGAAAATTAATGGAGGGAGATACTGCTAGCAATTGAGAATGGAGACATTAGAGGGTATCAGTAAAGACTCTGAAGGACAACTGTGAAAAGGGAAGAGTGTAACCTAACTGTATTGGATGGCTTGTAAGAATACAGGGAGGAAGGAGATGGAATGTGGATACTGGGGAATAAATAGGAGCTCAGTTCCACTGAACTTTTTGGAAAATGAGAATGTTGTATAATGTGAAATATCATCATATATGTGGATTAGAATTGTGATTTCACATTGTGAAAGATCTCAAATGCCAAGGCAAGGAATCTGAATATATGAGTGAAGAGTCAGGGTTAGCGATAAAATGACAAACTTGGGAAATTAGAATAATAATAGTATCTTGGACAATAATAGTCAAATTTATTAGAGAGTGGTTTTTTTCTTAGATTTGCTAAATTTGTCAACTTTGTTAAAGAGTTCAGTTTTGCATATGCTGAGTTCGAGATGTTTCTGGGACATTAAATTTATGTGGTGAATGAAAAGTCTTAAGGAATATAGCTTCTGGGTAAATAATTATTAATTATTGCTACCAAAAAATCAATAAATTGTGATCTTGCAGGAAATCAAAGATAAACCTTGGGGACCATTGAACATTTAACTACTCTTGGAGAATGGGTGTTCCCAACAGGTGAAAATCAACTGGCCTGGTTAATAATTAATATAAGATTTAGTATCATAAAAAGAAGTGGACCTCTTCTAATAAGGGGCTGGCGGATATGTCTCTGATCTTGTCACTCTTGAACATAGAGAGCCATCTAGACTAAGTCTACACCTGCCTAGGGCATTCTTGATAAAAGAGGGTCTATTCTTCACCCACTTTTACCTGAGTAGAGCAATGATGGGGTTAAAATAAGAATTCTATCTAGTTTACTTACCTTAGATAGTCTATTTGGGGTGAATTTTTTGGACTAGGTAAGAAGTGTCCTTTAAAAACTGAGTTCTAGGGTGGCTAAGTGGCATAGTGGATAAAGCACCAGCCCTGGAGTCAGGAGTACCTGGGTTCAAATCCGGTCTCAGACACTTAATAATTACTTAGCCATGTGGCCTTGGGCAAGCCACTTAACCCCATTGCCTTGCAAAAACCTAAAAAAAAAAGAGTTCTGAATACGAAAATAAAAGGGGGAAAATCCTGGATCCCTGATATTACTATTTGGTTATTAATAATCATTTCTATAATTTAAAATATTCAATAGGAAATTGGCAGTGCTTCTAGAATCTTCCCCTGTAAAGTTGCATGCCATGACAAGCACATGAATTGAATTTTAGTGAGAGGAGGTGTGCTAAGTCACCAGTCCCACTTTCTCCTCCAGAGCCATTTGGATCCAGTGGCCAGATATGAATTAGGATGATTGGAGCAGCTAGGTGGGGCAGTAGAAAGAGCACTGGCCTGGGAGTCAGTAGGACAGGAGGTTGAAGTCATCCTCAGATGCAACACTTACTAGCTGTGTGACATTGGGCAAGTCACTGAAAACTGATTGCCTTGCATACAGGGCCATCTCCAGCCATCTGCAGTTTATAGTAAGTGATTAATAAATGTTCTTTGATTGATTAACTTGATCAGATGGTCACTGGATTAGAAAGGACAAATATAAAAAATGTACTTTAATCTTGCAAAAGTTAGATTAGAAAAACTATGACCCGAGATAGCTAGGTGGCATTGTATGTAGATAGGGAACTGACCCTGGATTCAGGAGGATCTGAGTTAAAATCCACCCTCTAACAATTGACACTTACTAGCTATGTGACCTTGGGTAAGTCACTTAACTAATTGCTTTAAAAAATAGGAAAAACTATGACTTCATAAGCAATGACTGCTTCCACTTGGAAGTCAGAATTTCTCTTTTGAACAAGGATGATAAAATTGCTCCTTCACAGTGGTTTCTTGTGTATTTATACATGATAGTGTTTGCTTCTTCATAGCAGGCTCATCTACATATTTTTTTTTTCTTTTGGCTTTAAAGAAAGTGTTTTGCATCCCAGCTGTAACCTGTATTCTCTTTCCCAAGCAGGTTTGGTCTGTAAAAACAATTAATTTAATTCCCCAAATGGTCAGAATAAAATGTTTAGTTTATAACAGAAGCCTTTCAAGTGTTTTGCTTCTTGCCAGAGTTCAGGACCAAAATCTGCCTTTGAATGTGATGACAGACTACTATTTCTTTTTTGTTGGCCAAGTTTAACTTTCCAAAGAACTTTTTTTTTTCCTATGCTGATGTAGCCCCAATCCAAACACTGCTGAAATTTTATAAACATAGTGGGTCCTTTTCCCTTTGTAAATCTTGCGACATTAATTTCAGCTGCCTCCTGGACACTGTCATTCATCGTTGATATGAAAAGAACCCTAGACTTTGTGGGATGGAGGGAGAGCTCATATTGATTGTTTTGATATTAGTGACATAGGCTTGAGGGAATTACAATGACTCCTGAAGACTTGAATTGGCTGTGTACTTTTTCACACATTTGAACTTATAATAGATTCAGAGCCAAAAAGAAGAAGAAGAAGAAAGTTATTTAGAAAGGTGAAAAAGTGATAGGAGAAGGGAAGACATACAGGAGCAGGAGGAGAAATCTAGCCTGGTCCAGCCTTCTAAGGGCAACCTAAGAGGTACCTTTATATAACCATGTCTTCTCTCTTTGAATAAATTTTAAATTCATTAAAAGTTGGCGGCAGCACATTTCTTCACTGTTGTATTTGCCATAGTATTCAATGCAATGTTCATACAAATGCTACACTCCACTAGAAACATAATTATTGGATTCTAAGTACAGATTGAAGACTTAATTTTTACTTTATTTTTCTCGGTTTTTTCTTACAGCACGGATAATATAGAAATGTATTTTACATGACTTCATGTGTATAAAGGGTATCATTGCTTTCTTTCTCAATAGGCCTCAGAAAAATTGGAGGGAAAGAATTTGAAATTCAAAATAAAAATTAACATAACTTTAAAAAAATAAAGATTGGAAAAAATGAGATGCTTCATAAATATCTGTTGATAATTCTTCAAAGTAAATCAAAGGATATTAGAAAGGATATTGAAAGTCATCTAATCTAGGGTTTTTTTAAATTTTTTTGTATGTCTTGGACCTCTTGGGCAGCAGTCTGGTGAAGTCAACGAGTCCCTTCTCTATTTTTTAAAAAATTTAATTCATATGCCAAATTTGAGTTAATGGTTAGGGAAAATAAAGATGTAATTTTTTCCCCATCCAATTTTCCCCCTTTCTCCTTGGAAGTCCATGGATCCCAGGGTTAAGAATCTCTGATCTAGTGTAATCATCCCTGAGATGAATTCAAGAAAACAAGAGATGAAGTCATTTGGTCCAACAAGCAGAACAGGGACCCCATAGTAAGACTATGATTTGAACTTGTTTTCTAATGTCAATTCTAATATTCTTTCTATTATGCTACAGCAATAGTGATAATGAAGAACTATGTTGAATAAAGGGTTAACAATATACAAAAATAAAGTTGAATAGAGTGCAAAGTCACAAAAATTGAAAACAAAGAAGGAAGGCAGGCAGCTGGGAAGGAAGAAAAGAAGGCAGGTAAGAAGGAAGGGAAGAATAGAAACCAAGAAGGAAAATAGGAAGAAAGGAAAGAAGAAAAAAGGAAGGAAGGAAGGAAGGAAGGAAGGAAGGAAGGAAGGAAGGAAGGAAGGAAGGAAGGAAGGAAGGAAGGAAGGAAGGAAGGAAGGAAGGAAAAGGAAAGACCATAGAGTTGAAGAATTCTGAATGTTTTTATTTCCAATGTGTAAAACCAAATGTCATGGCTTTCTTTTGAGTTTTGTCTCCCCCCTATTTTAAGATTCTAAGAAGTTCAGTAAAGTCATAATCTATATTTTGTTTTGTTGGGTTTTTCTTCCTTTACATGGACTAGCACCTACTGTGATTACTATAACAAAGTTTCTTTTCAGTCCTAGCTCACTGGAACAGATAGAACAAACAGCAGCAATATAATAAAGCTCTGGAATAAAGACTTAGGAAATCCACTTATATACTAGCATATCACACAGCACACTTAGCTACCCAGTGTCCAAATATTATTTAATAATGAGGAGACCTTCTCTCTCTCTCTCTCTCTCTCTCTCTCTCTCTCTCTCTCTCTCTCTCTCTCTCTCTCTCTCTCTCTCCATTCTAATAGCCCATCCTTATATCTCATAGGAAATGTTAGTACCTGAAACCTTCAACAGAATCCTTTTCTTTCTAATTTTCTGTCATACGAGAATCAAAAACTTTATGATTTCACTTAACCTTGTTTTTAGCAATAGTTACAAGATACTAAGGGATTGCTAGGTAATGAAATAAAATAGAACCCACGTTTTTTGTTCAGATACAGGTCAAATATCACTTATAAGAGATCTTTTCCAAACTCTTCAGCTGCTAGTGACCTCTCCCATAGCATCAACTTGTAGCACTATGTTGTGCATAATTTGTCTATTTTTCTGTTATTTCCTTTATTAAAGTGTAAAATCCTTAAGCGTAGGGACTTCCAGTACTTACCATAGCACCTAGCACATTTTAGGTGCTTCATAAATATTTGTTAATTAGGATGATTGACATACATCCAGGGGAACTTCTTTAATACAAATACGAGAGTTTAATTTTCACTTCTGATGATTATAACTTCTGTGAACTTGGAACTTTATATAATCTCCAACTTTCCAACATAGCTTGTCTGCAAACTCCAGGTACTTTAAAATGTTTGTGGCATAACAAGTATATTCATACTTAACTTTGTAGCCTCAGGCTCTCTTTAGACTTTTTTTCTCTCTCATCTCTTTTTGTATGCCCAAAGTTCGCTTGTTCTTTCTCTCAAATTACTAAAATCTGCTTTCAAGAAAGGATCCATTTTTGGTATTTTGAATCAGTTTCTTCCACTACAAAATAAGGGAGTTAAACTAGATGATCTTTAGTCCTCTAGCTTTAATGGTCCATGAATTTCTGCATTTCTAATGCAATATGAAGTAGTTGAGTGAGTAATGTGTTGTCTATCACAGCACTTGAAAAGTGCCCTATCTCTTCTACTTTTGAAATAGGTCACAGGATAAGAGGCAAGCTGTAAAGGAAAGGAGAGAACCATCTGATGGATACAAGGCAGGAGACTGTTTTTAGAAAGACCTATCTTATGTGTGATTGTCTCTTTGCATGATCTTATTTCAGGGACTCAGGGAAGACCCGATAGCCACACTTCTTCACACCAAAAAGAAAAAATTAGCAGTCCCTTTAATTTATTTGTTATGCTTGGAATAATCATAACAGGGAATAAATCTGTCCTTCAGCTAGTGGTGATTTATAGGCAAATTCCACTGGTAGATGGAACAAAATTAATAGATTAATATGAATGTGTACATAAAAGAAACAAGTCTATCAGCACCATTTTTTCCAACAGCATGTGCTCACATTGCATCTCTGTAATATGCATTGGTAATTCTCACAATATTTCAAACTTTTCCATTATTATCAGTTATCTTATTTTGGGGTGACATGAACCACACTAAGGTGGCAGTCTTAGTCAATATGTATTATGTGTTTTGACTGCTCCATCAGCTGACTATTTCCCCATCTCTCTCCCTCCCTTTCCTCAGGCCTCCCTTTTCCTTTGTGTATTCCCTGATATACAACAGTGTTAAAATTATTCCAATTGATAATATTACAATGACTTCTAAGGATCCAAGTAAAAGGAACAATTAATTGATGAGGCAAACTTCATTATAACCTTGTTTGAAGAAATTGCCACAACCACTTCAATATTTAGCAACCACCATCCTGATCAGTCAGCAATCATTAACATCAAAGTAAGATACTCCACCCACAAAAAGATTACAACTCACTGAAGGTTCAGATGATGGTCAACATGTTTTTTTTTTTAACAATAAAGTATTTTTTAATTAAGTTATGTATATATTGGTTTCTTTTAAACATTATACTATTGAACCCTTAGTAGACTACAGTATAGTGTAAACGTAACTTTTATATGTACCAGGTAACCAAAAATTCATGACTCACTTTATTGTGATATTCACTTTATTGCAGTGGTCTGGAAGTGTACCCATACTATCTCTGAGGTTTGCTTTTTTATGAATACTGTTCCAGAAGGGAATCTTAATTCCATCCAGAAAATCTCAAGATCTTGAACAAGTGACTGGCAGAGTATTTGAAGAGTCAAACCCTACTCAATAGAACAGACATAACTTTCTGAGAAAGAGGGAGGAGAGGAAAGAAGGAGTAGAAAGAATTTAATTTTGATTCAGGAAGAATTGTTGCAAGCACATATACTTTTTTTTAAAAAAGACTATCTTTCCCTATTGGATGTGCAGGGTTACTTACAGACCCTATTCCACTACTGATAGGTATAAACTTTGACCTACTCTAATTTCTGATCCTCCTTAGGCTATTCAATCCCTTCTCCCACCCCCATCCACCTCTGGATTTACCACATTAATGCTAAATTTAATAAGGACACCTAATCTGCACAATCCCCTGTAGTTTAGAACTCCTGAATTTAAGAAATTAATTAGCCTCAGGCATCTGGCAATTGAAATACACCATGAATTTGGAAAAAAAAATTATAGCTCATTACTTGAATACCCCAATGGATTTATGATTTCATAGATATGCATAGTCTAAGGTTTACAACACAGTTCCTCCATAGTTGCCTATTTTGTATGACATTTATCTATGTCTATCGATAAATCTACCACAGGAGGTTCACCCAATGAGCTGGGGTAAATCCTTACTTTTTATTTGACACTATTAGGATGCAATGGAACATCGTGTCTTGTTAAAGCTACATAACCAGTTCATTTTTTTTTCAGACACACACTTCTCTGAAGACCTCTTTCATAATTCCCCATATGTGAAATGGAACAGTATAATAAAGCCCTCCATGTTTCTCTCCATTTTCTTTAGGATAGTCCTTAATTTCAGATCTTCAGAAACAGCCATTCAATAGCATTGGAAAGATAATGTTGCTTTAAAAAATAGAACTCTGTTTCAAGGAAGATACTTGGGATTTATTTATTAAAAATTCCACATAATTTCTCAAAGACAATCTGTTTCATTTTCCACTTCTTATCTAATTTTGGATCAAGTTCATTGTCTACCCTGGTTATATGTACTGATGGATGAATCTTACATGTTGTCCATTCAATTACATAATGTTGTCTAAAAAGTTCTCAATGTACTTGGTTTCTCTTGTCTGAACAGTTAAATAAGATACTTTTGAGTGATTATGAATTTCATTTATGGAATTGTGATACATTCCAGGTCTTGATGGATGTAATCAGCACAGTAGAGTTATTCTTTCTATATTGTATTTTCCCATGGCATAAGAAATTAAATGGGAATCTTTGTAAGATGATACAATAACACAGAAAATGTTTAGAAACTCAGAAACTCATAAAATATTTGTGTAGTATTATATAATATAGTCTATGACCAAATATTTAACCCAAATTTTACAATAAGGTAATATAAACACTCTATAAAAGAAAAAGGACAAAATCAAACTTCTCTGGTACACAGGGAAAACCAAAACAATTTTGCAGATTTTCCATATTGTGGGAGTGCTGTACCCATAATTCTGCAATTCATAAGTATAACCAATCCATAAATAGAAGTATTTCAAGCACTTCACCATCTCTAGTTGTCAAGACATGGTCTGCTCCTGAGTATTACTTGTGAAAACCTGCCTTTTTCTTTCTAATAACCTTAAACTTTGCTTCATCAGCCTTTAAGGTATTTATATCTATATTGATATATATGTTGATATAACTATAGATACAGATGAATCTATAACTATATAATATAGATATAGATATTTACAAATATATTATGCATATATAGATATACATGTCCATATTATGGTATTTGTGCATTTATTTTATGTTATATATGTTTATGTGTTTAAAACCAAAAATAGTTGCATTAATTGATCTTTCTGGATCTGAATAAGGAAGGTTAGAATAGATATCTCCCCTTTACAAACAGGAACACAGAGGCATAGCTGAGTGACTGCCCAAAGGGGAAAAATGTGTTCATGGCAAATCTAGGATCAGAACTCATTTCTCTGGTCCTTGATTTAGGTTATTCCTCCCAGCATTGTAGGGGAAAAGCAAGTCTATTATAAATCCATTCAAAAAATGATCCTCAAGCATTAGGCCTGTTTCATCATCTGTTTTGGTCATCAAATAGCATCCAGATTCTTTATCAAGGGTATAATTGAGGAGCAGGCAAAGTTCAGAATTAATGCTGATATCTTGTGTCTTGTTTCTCAAGATGTACTGAGAAGAGGCATTTCTATTCTCCCAAGAGAATGTAAAACTTGCAGAAATTGTTTTGAATCCAAATTCTAAAATGTATTCTTTTGACCTTCCATCCAGTGAAGAAGCAACTCCTGTTCCCCAAAGCTGTCCTAGATTCAAAGGGTGAAGGTGAAGACTTTGTCTAGCTTCCTTTTGTCCAAAGAAACAGATTTCTCAGATGTGGAGGGAAAAGTTGAGGTGCCCCTTTAAGTCTCTTCAGTTAGATTTTCCAGGGTCAGAAGGTATATCTATTCTCTGGGAAATGATCTCTTCTTACCTCTCCTCAGTTAACCTTTACCTTTCTATTCTGGATTCCATTCTTTCCCACTTCTAAAAAAGGCTTCATCCTAACCTTCTCTATTCTCCGTCATTTTCTCTATCTTTCCCACCTTATTTTGCCATTTAATTAAGTCATTTATATCTTAAAGAAACATTGATTTGATCCTGGGGACCCCAGACATTCATAGCCAGATTCTTCATAGGAAATAGTCCACAGTCATTGCTTCTAATATCACACTACCCACTCTCTCCACAATCCCCATAAACCTGCCTTCCACTTTCACCATCCCAACTAAAACTGGTATAAGATCGACAAAGAGGTACAATGAAAAGAACATTGATAGAAGATATGAGTTCAAATCCCATCTTTGACTAGTTGTGTGACTAAAACAAGTCACTAATATTTCTACTTCTCATTTTCCTCATTTGTAATTTAGGAAGATCTGAAATTCCTTTCAACTTTAAACCTCTTCTCAGTTTTCAGCTTCATGTTTTTAACTCTGTAGAAGAAACATCATCCTTCCTGAAATCCCTGTGTCCTTTGAATTCTCTTTTTCCTCCCAATTCTCTGATTATTCTCTTTCTTCCTCATTCAGTCCAAACTAGGGGTGTCCTACAAGGCTTTGAGTATTTCAGAAAGAAAAAAATACCTTCTGGTTTTCTGATCCTAATTCTTTGGGGGAGAGCTGACTCTACTGCAGATAGGTTCCTCCAGATGCTTCATAGCCCTTGATCTAATACCCTCTTCAGAATTTTGCATAACTGTAAACTTCCTTCATGGAAATTTACCAGTACTCTACCAGGTCATCAATCTTACTTGGTCTTCTCTCTCCTTCCTTCCCAAACTTGACCTCTTAATGAACTAGATCAACTCTACAATACTTCTGAATCTCTTGTTTCCTTTTCTTCTTGCCAAACCCTAGACCTAGATGATGCCCATCAATTGTCTTCTCTGTTCCTACTCATGAGCTGCTGAAAGAAATCATTTATTCATGGTCCTTAAACTTAACTGGGCCCTTACTACAATAAGGCAATCTTACCATTCTTCTTCAATTTATTCCTCATCTGACTCTTTCAAATCTTTTTTGTCTCCTCAGTCTTCCCTTGCCTTCATCTCCCTACCCACTTACTCTGCTAAAAACTTCACTTCCCAATTCAGGGGAAAAATTGAGGCCATTTACTTTGTGCTTATTCTCCTCTCCTCAAATAACATCCTTCTGACATTATCCCTTACTATTTCCTTCACTGATGATGAGGGGGTGGCCCTATTCTTGTCTCATGATGACTCCCACATCTTGAACTTATATTTCTGTCTTCCCAGGTGCTTCTCACATCCTCTCTCTTTCTATCTCTGGCTTGATATCAAGAGACACATTAATTAATAAGCCTCCTCTCAATGCTATGACTCATGTCATTAATATAACTTATGAATCATTCTCAACTCTGAGAAAGATCATTTGCTCAATCTTCTTAATTCCAGTGAACTCATTACCCTTCACCATTGATGGTTTACAGGGGGGAAAAGTTTTCCTCATTATTATATTATTTACTTTCACTAGATTACTTTATTAAAAATAAAAAAAAACTTGAGAATCAAGTTTCCTGTCTTATTTACTGGAAAATCTCAAATTCTCTCCTTGGATCTATAAACCAAGAGTCCAAAGAGGGAAGAGGAAATCATGCCAAGAAATCAAGTCAGAACAGGAGGAGAAGCCACAGAGCAGACCAGATGCATAAAGTGGGGGAGGAGAGTTATAGGGCATGAGTTGGCAGCAAGTGTTTCAAGGATAGATGAAGGTGAAGGCTAGATTGTACCTGACAAGCCTACATGGAACTGGAATCATGTTATGGAGGTGGTACATTACATTAATGGTATTCCTCCTCCTCCTCCTCCTCTTCCTTCTTCTTCTTCTTCTTCTTCTTCTTCTTCTTCTTCTTCTTCTTCTTCTTCTTCTTCTTCTCTCTCTCTCTCTCTCTCTCTCTCTCTCTCTCTCTCTCTCTCCCCTCTCTCTGACTCAGTCACTGTCTCTGTCTCTCTGTCCTTATCTTTGTCCCTCCCTCTCTGTCACTTTGTGTATCTACCTCCTTCCCTCTTTCTCTCTCTCCCTCTCTCTCCCTCCCTCTCTCTCCATTTTCAACTAAGGTTTTTGAAGGGGTAACATTAAAAACTACCCCCAAGTAGGGCTGTATTGACTCAGCTTTGAAAGTTCCTTCAAAGGAGAAGGATAATGATATAGTGGCACATAATTTCTTTTTTTTTTTTTGATGAAAGATTTTATTTATTTTGAGTTTTACAAATTTACCCCAATTCTTGCTTCCCTCCCCCCACCCCCCCACAGAAGGCTCTAAAATATTCCTGTTCAAGAGCAAACACAACACCCCTTCCCCCACAAAAATACAGAGCCTCATGAGAAACAAAACAAATGCAGCTAGGTGGCGCAGTGGATAAAGCACCAGCCCTGGAGTCAGGAGTACCTGGGTTCAAATATGGTCTCAGACACTTAATAATTACCTAGCCATGTGGCCTTGAGCAAGCCACTTAACCCCATTTGCCTTGCAAAAACCTAAAAAAAAAATGTGTTTCAGTCTGTGTTCTGATATCATCAACTCTGTCTCAGGTGGATCACATTCTTTATCATAAGTCCATCACAGAAGTTACTTCCCTATTTTTCCACAGTTGCTGTTACTGATTTTAATTCCCTCCATCCATTCCTCCCCACTACTATATATTATTTTTTCACTCTGTCCCTCTTCCAAAATGTGCCTTAGGGTAGCTGGGTAGTGCAGCAGACAGAGCACCAGCCATGGGGCCAAGTGGCCCCAGGCCCACATACCACCTTACCCAGCAACCACCTGGCCCCATGGTCCCAGACAGATCACCCAATCCCAGCACCTTGCAAAAAGTAAAAAAGAAATTGTGTTATATCTGACTATTCACTCCTATGATCTACCCTCTCCTCTATCATCCACATCCCCTGCCTTCCCCCGTCCCCCTTCTTTCCTTTTAACTCTAGATGTCTATGCCCTATTGAGTGTGTATGCTATTTCCTCTCTGAGCCATTTCTGATGAGAGTGAAAGTTCCCTCATTCCTCCTCACCTTCCCCCCTTCGATATCATTGCAAAAAATATATATATTTTATATGAAATATCTTAGTCTATTCCACTTCTTCTTTCTTACTCCCAGTACTTTTCTTTTTAAGCCATTGGCTCCAGTTTTACAATATCTCATATCTTCAAATTCAGCTGTCTCCTATGCTTCATCCATAAAATTTCCTTCCACCTGCTCTATTAAATGAGAAGGTTCATATGAGTATTATCAGTATCATTTTTCTATGCAGGAATACATGTATATTAAATCCATCATAATTTACCCTCATAATTAAATCCCTCATAATTTACCCTTCTCCTCCACTCTCTATGCTTCACCTGAGTCCTGTGTTTGAAGGTCAAACTTTCTGTTCAACTCCGGTTGTTTCAATAGGAACAATTGAAATTCCCCTGGTTCATTGAAAGTCCATCTTTTCCCCTGGAAGTAGATGTTCAGTTTTGCTGGGTAGTTGATTGTCGCTTGCATTCCAAGCTCTTTTGCCTCTGAGAATATTATATTCCAAGCCCTAGGAACCCTTAATGTGGTTGCTGCTAAGTCCTGCGTGATCCTGACTGCAGCTCCATGTAATTTGAATTATGTCCTTCTGGCTGC